>NC_083760.1:4207568-4235068 GCF_963514075.1 Conger conger | reverse complement strand
GCCCTGCCGTCTCTTTCCAGGAACGAGACTTCTGCCGAAAGCTCTTAACTTCCTGTACCGGGAAACCAGAGGCTGCGTTTCCGAGGTAACGCCAGAATAACCGCCCTCCCCTGGACCCGCGGCCAACACGCCGGCAGTGACGGGCAGCAGCTCAACCGTGCCCGCGTGGAAACGGGCGCAGGGCAGGGCAGGGCAGGGCAGGGCAGGGCCAGGGCAGGACAGGGCAGGGCCAGGGCAGGGCAGGGGCAGGGCAGGGCAGGGCCAGGGCAGGGCAGGGCAGGGCAGGGCCAGGGCAGGACAGGGCAGGGCCAGGGCAGGGCAGGGCAGGGGCAGGGCAGGGCAGGGCAGGGCAGGGGCAGGGCAGGGCAGGGCAGGGCAGGGCAGGGCCCGCCGAAACACCCCCCACCACACCACCACCGAGGTATTCAACACAAACCACCATTCCCCCAAAAATATTAAACCAGGGAAACCCAGCTGTATAAACACATTATCGGCTGATCTACGGACACGCGCGCACGAGTTTAACAGTAATTGCTCGCTCGGGAAAAAGTAATAATTGCAAAAATAATGATAAAATAATAAAGAATAAAAAATAAAAATGAGGAAAGATGTCAAAAACGAGTGGTGGGCGAGAGTGGCCCAGGGCTGGAACAGCTGTCACTCATAAATTATTCAGCCAACGTGACCAATGGGAGAGGGAGGGAGGAAGAGAAAAGCAAGGTGGGAGCACGCAGAGGAATCTGCACCCCGAGAGAAGAGAGGGGGCGGGGTGGGGGAGTGTGTGCGTGGGGGGGGGGGGGTGCTCTGACGTCATCAGCAGGAAAACTATAAGGGGGGGGGGGGTTCTGTGGGAGCTGGACCAATGGGGAATCCAAGGAGCATCTGTCAGAGAACAGGGGTGCGATTTTTTACTGATTTTTCCCAACTGAGGACATCAGACATAGGAGGCCTGTGCGTGTGTGTGCGTGCGTGTGTGTGTGTGTGCGTGCGTGTGAGGGCCCAACAGCTGCACAGATTTTATTGTGGATACACTGGGGCTTGAACCACCAACCTTCCGGGTCCCACTCGTTTACCTTAGCCACTTGACTATAGACTCCATTACGTCATGTTATGTTACGCGGGGAGAGAGGAGAGGATCTTTACTGTGTGCTCAGCCCAGATTCACACAGCTGCCTCTGACACACTAGAGAGAAGACGCCCCCCTACACACACACACACACCTCACATTCACACACCTGAGACACACATGCACACACACACACACACACCTCACATTCACACACCTGAGATAAACATGCATACACACACACACACACACACACACACCTCACATTCACACACCTGAGACACACAGGCATGCACACACAAACAGACACCTCACATTCACACACCTGAGACACACATGCATGCACACACAAACACACACCTCACATTCACACACCTGAGACACACAGGCATGCACACACAAACACACACCTCACATTCACACACCTGAGACACACATGCATGCACACACAAACACACACCTCACATTCACACACCTGAGACACACATGCATGCACACACACACACACACACACACTTCACATTCACACACCTGAGACACACACACACACACACACACACACACACACACACCTGAGACACACATGCATGCACACACACACACACACACACACACCTCACATTCACACACCTGAGACACACATGCATGCACACACACACACACACACACACACACCTGAGACACACATGCATGCACACACAAACACACACCTCACATTCACACACCTGAGACACACATGCATGCACACACACACACACACACACACACTTCACATTCACACACCTGAGACACACACACACACACACACACACACACCTGAGACACACATGCATGCACACACACACACACACACACACCTGAGACACACATGCATGCACACACAAACACACACCTCACATTCACACACCTGAGATAAACATGCATGCACACACACACACACACAGCTCACATTCACACACCTGAGATAAACATGCATGCACACACATTCACACACCTGAGACACACATCTCAAAAGCAAATGCACAAACATGCAAACCTCATATATGCACACCTCAAGTGTACACCCATGCCAAATTTCTGAAATGCACGCATGCACGACCATGAACACACACACCTCTTCTATTGGCTAGCACACACAACTAGCCAATAGAAGAATTAGCCCCCCCCCCCCCCCCCCAAAAAAAAATATTAAATAAAATAAAATAAAAAGGAACCAGCCTGGGGGGGTCTGCTAATGCTGGCAGCCTGTCTCCAGTGGAGTGGGGGGGGGGGGGTGTTATTTTTGGCTGCATTACTCTGTGCAGTATTAGCTGTAAGTCTCAGCTCTGAGCACTAATGTGTGTGTGAGAGAGACACTAAGGGGTTAACAGCAAACACAACACGCAAGGGGGGGGGGGGGGGTCACGGGAGGGAGAAATCAAAGCTTTTGTGAGAAAAAAAGAAAAAGAAAAAAGAAAGGAAAAAAAACGAGGGAAGCTTTCACAGGTTTGCGTATCATTAAGCAATTGAGAAGGCTAATTAGAGAGGGGGAGGGAGGGAGAGAGCGAGAGAGAGAGAGATGGAGGGAGGGAGAGGGGGGGTACCATGCAGATTTCTCCTCTAATTATTACCATGGCAACCAGGGCGCACAGGCCGGGTTGATTGACAGGCCGCAGTGAGAGAGAACGGGCCGGAGCCTGGGGAGGACCGATGGCGACCCCTGGTGGCCACGAGAGGATACGCACCTCTCTGCTCACTGGGAAATGCGGAGGCCCATTCATTTTCTGCACACTTTATCGTTTTAGATTTAATTATGAATGGATATAATTGTCCATTAATCATCACTCAATAACCTATAATGACAAAGTGAAAACACGTTTTTAGACATTTTTCATTTCGTTTTTCTTTGTCTTCAAGACAGTCCTCAGTGAAAAGCGCTATACAAATACAATTAGATTGAAAATACGGCACCTTCTGATTCAGCGGTGTGATTCTGAACAATGGTGCTGGAGACTAGGCCTTCTCTGACCCCAGAAAACACAGTTTAATATAGGAACTTAAGGAACACGTCTTACCATTCATAATCTGGTAAAATATGTTTGGGGGCGGCCTGTAGCGTAGTGGTTAAGGTACATGACTGGGGCCCACAAGGTCGGTGGTTAGATTCCCGAATGTAGCCACAATAAGATCCACACAGCTGTTGGGCCCTTGAGCAAGGCCCTTAACCCTGCATTGCTCCAGGGGAGGATGGTCTCCTGCTTAGTCTAATCAACTGTACGTCGCTCTGGATAAGAGGCCTGCCAAATGCCAATAATGTAATGTAATGTAATGTAATGTAATGTAATGTAACGTAACGTTTGCATTAACAGGTTTTGGAGTGGAGGTCCTGTGGACGTAAGCAGGTCTTTGCTCATATTATCAGTAGTGCACACAAGACTTGAAGATTGAATTTTCGTCTTTTATTTTTAGGTACAAATTTATTTGACGATGACCCAAAAACAGAACGTTTAAAGGCAAGCTTCTCTTACCAACAGTCCAGTCCAGTCCAGTCATTAGACATTCAGTCATTACATTCATTTATCCCACAAAACAAATAGCAATTTCTCAGAATAAAATGCAGGTGTTGCATTATTCGTTTTGAAGCTTCTGTGGCAGTTTTCAGGATGCACTCTATTGTAGGGGTGCAAGGCTGTCTGCAAGATGCACTCTATGGTAGGGGTTTACATTACATTACATTATTGGCATTTGGCAGACGCTTTTATCCAGAGCAACGTACAGTTGATTAGACTAAGCAGGAGACAATCCTCCCCTGGAGCAATGCAGGGTTCAGGGCCTTGCTCAAGGGCCCAACAGCTGTGCGGATCTTATTGTGGCTACAGTGGGATTAGAACCACTGACCTTGTGTGTCCCAGTCATTTACCTTAACCACTACACTACAGGCCACCTGGTTTAAAGGCAGTTTCCACTCTATGGCAGGGGTGTAAAGGCAATTCAGTACGCGCGTCGGGAGGGAGGGGAGAGGCGGCCTACGCGCGTCGGGAGGGAGGGGAGAGGCGGCCTACGCGCGTCGGGAGGGAGGGGAGAGGCGGCCTACGCGCGTTGGGAGGGAGGGGAGAGGCGGCCTACGCGCGTCGGGAGGGAGGGGAGAGGCGGCCTACGCGCGTCGGGAGGGGAGAGGTGTCGGGAGGGGAGAGGTGGATCTGCAGGTCCATCATTTTTACACGTCGCGCAAACGACACGCTCATGTTTTCTCGCTCGAGAAAAGTTCGGGAGCCTCCTGGCGTCCTGCGGGGTTCTGGACCATCGATCGAGGCAGGGAGAGAGGAGCTGAAGAACAAGGGGCTGGAAAGAGCTCCAGGTAAAGGGAGACCAGCAGGATCCCTGGTCTCGGGTCTGAACAGCAGACAGGGGAGAGGCTGGGGCTGGTTTTGTTTTAGACCCTTTTAATAGCTGATCTCATGATAACCCACTCAGTCCAGTCTCCTACAAAGTTAGGTGAGATCCAGGATGTTGTAGATCGTCATTCCACGTATAAACAACAGTGCGGTTAGAGGACATTACAGTGGGAACAAAAAACGCAGAAAACACAGAAGAATACGAAACCAATTTTATACACACAATATTTAGGACAAACAGGCTACATTTTTCAAACATTTCAACTCTTTAAATTGCTGCAGCAGATCCTGTAGTTTTCAAACAAGCGCATTACCAACCGAAATATCCGATAACACGAAAGGAGGCGTGAGACGGGGGTGAGGTTGGACAGCAGGCCAGGTGGGCCCATGCAGCTGAGAGGTTTAGACACTGACTGTCCTCCTCTTCCTCCTGCATTAAATCCCAGTCCTCTTCCTCTCCGACAGCCACCTGTGTTCAGTTCAGCCTGCATGGCCAGTGGTGGCCAGCCTACCTTTGACCCTTGACCCCCCCCGTGTCTCTTCTCCAGGGCTGTGTAAGAAACCGCATACTAGCATACTACTCATACTAGCATACTACTCATACTAGCATACTACTCATACTAAATTACATTACATTACATTATTGGCATTTGGCAGACGCTCTTATCCAGAGCGACGTACAGTCGATTAGATTAAACAGGAGACAGTCCTCCCCTGGAGCAATGCAGGGTTAAGGGCTGTGCGGCTCTTATTGTGGCTACACCGGGATTAGAACCACCGACCTTGAGTGTCCCAGTCATTTACCTTAACCACTACGCTATAGGTATTAACAGTATGCTAAGTATGCAGTTTTGAACACAGCACAGGTGCGTGAGGGGTCTGAGGTCCTCACAGGTGCATGAGGGGTCTGAGCTCCTCACAGGTGTGTGAGAGGTCGGAGCCCCTCACAGGTGCGTGAGAGGTCCGAGCCCCTCACATGTGCCTCTTGGGGTCGATCTTCTCCAGGTGCACGAGGGGCCTGAGCTGCTCGGCGAAGGCGCGCATGTCGTCGCTGACGTTGTCCTGGCCGGCGGGGGCCAGCACGCTCAGCTCCACCAGGTTGGACAGGGACAGCGGCTCGGTGCTCTCCACGTTGCCGGGCACCAGCACGCGGAACAGCTTGCTCACCACCACCTTCAGCGCGCCGCGGCGGAAGACGCGGCCGCGCGCCACGAACTCGTGGTCCACGCGGAAGCCCATCTCGCCCAGGAACTCGGGCAGGCTGTGCGACGTGGACACGTCCACGCAGTTGCGCACCAGCGCGTGCCGGCTCTTGTCGCCCGCCTCGGGCTGGCCCAGGTAGCGCAGGTGGCAGGGCGCCGGCAGGTGGGTGAGGGAGCGCCGGGCGCGCAGCAGGAAGGGGTTGCCCTGCTGGCCGCGGAGCAGGTACACCGTCTCGTGGTCCGCGAAGCTCTCGGGCTCCATGTTGTCGCACAGCCCGCGGAGCCGGTGGTGCAGGCTGTCCAACGCCTGGTCCAGAACGCTGCCTGGGGGGGGGCGGGGGGGGGTTACTACAAGGGACGTGCAAACTCCAAAAGACCCCCAAAGCACCTTCTACCTCCCTCATGAAAGCCTCATTCAAACTAGGCCACATTTCGTTTTAATAAATGGCTAAGGGTACAATTGGTAAGAGTTGTGTGTTAAAACATCGTTACAAGACCAATGTGAATTACTTCCTGACGGCTCACCGACATGTTGACTCGCCCTCTGCCTGTGTTTATAGTCCCTAAATTCGGGTTTAAAAATATACAGTCGACGGGGCTGGCATTGCTTTACCACAGCTGTACAATAATTCAAGCTCATTGGTTGAAAATTGATTCTAACTGCCAGAGCCAATGGCATTTCAACGTCAGTGCGTTCACAGAGTACGAAACGCGGTTCAGCTCCATTATTTTTAGGTGTAGGTGATTTAAATAGCCACCAGATGGCAGTGTGAACCATACGCGGATTATTCAATCGTCTTAAAAACAATTCACGCGAACTGGGGGCACGCTATCCAAATGTTCTAGATGTGCGTGACTAGTCGAAGATTCTAACTCCCCAAGTTACTACAACAGTATACTAAGCAGTCCCTGTTTTCAAGCGATGTCGGGTCATTTACATTTACATTTTACGTTTAAGTCATTTGGCAGACGCTTTTAATCCAAAGCGATTTACAAGTGCTGATTCCACAAGTTAAGGCATCACATCCATAACTAGTAAAATACACAGGAAGTGCTGTTCGAAACAAAAAATACAGTCATAGTAAGTGCCATTTTTTTAGACAAGAGGGATATGGGGGAAATCAGGAGGGAGGACTAAGGTACAGTTTGAAAAGGTGTGTTTTTAGTCTGCGTCGAAATAGGGGGAGGGATTCCTGACAGTGGTAGGCAAGTCATTCCACCACTAAGGAACCACAACGGAAAACGGGCGTCAACGTGCAGCTCGACCGCCAGGTGCTCGTAGTGAGGGAACCACAAGGCCAGAGCTGGCAGACCGGAGTGGTTGTTAGGGCATACACCACTACACACTCTCACGCTCACGACTACTGTCTGTTCTGGCTCCACGGTGGTGGAACGAACTCCCCGGTGGTGGAACGAACTCCCCGTTGAGGTCAGGGGCCTCATTTATAAAACTGTGCGTAGGATTCACCTCGAAAGGTTGCGTACGCACAAAAATATTCTGATTTATAAAACAGTGCATACGCACGTCCCACGCCAGTTTTCCTTTATGAATCACAATCAACTCTAAATGTGGCACAACTTTGCCAGCTTCATGTCCCGCCCACAGTTGCCTATAAATAGGCAGTGAAACACCCCTAATGAATATGCATTTCACGAAGACGACAATGGCAAACGCCGAAAAGAAGGCCAAGAAAAGGGATTTCAGCCATTTGATTGCCTCTGAAAAGCTACAGGTGTGGGAATTATCCTGATTGATTGTAAATGACGAACAGTTCTGCACAATGAATGTGATGATGATAATAATAATAATAATAAAATAATAATAATAATAAAATAATAATAATAATAATAATAATAATAATAATAATAATGATAATAATACACGTTACAAAATTAAGAGATAAAACGAACAAAAATCCATAACAATAAACACATTATAAAACATAATATATGAATATGATAACAATATATGAAACTATGCACTCGTATCTGCCCTACTGACGCATTGTAAACGGCATCAGTGCAGCGTAATTTGTCCGACTGTTCACCATATTATTTATGAGAATACATTTAATAACATGAAGTATTGTTTAACAATTCGTCTACATATTTGAGGGATTATTTTACAACATTTTTTTGGGCACTCCAGGGAGCATCAATCAAACAGCTGTTTGTTTATTCGTTGTAAGAGAGGCTTTTATCCGTTTTTGCAAATTAACTCTTCATATATGATACGTGAGAGGTAATATTTCGATTTATTTTACACAGTGGTATCAATTTCACACCACTTCTCGCGTTTCATCCCATTGCCATCGGAGTCGCAGTTTCTCATTTCTCCAGTTAATGTGCGTACGCATGGGTCAGAGCTTCCGTGGAGCACCGCACATTTTCCCGTCAAGTTCGTTTTTTATAAATGCCAAAGTTTGCTTAGAAAGTGGCGTACGCATTCTTTTGTGCATACGCAACGTTTATAAATGAGGCCCCAGAACAGCAGAATCTCTTCCCATCTTCAAGCGCAAATTGAAGACGCCGCACCTGCACGCTGAAGCTGCACCTCTCCCTGTCCCTCCCTACCTCCCTGTAAACCCTGTCATTGTTGTCGTTCTGTGTATCTTTGTGTATCAGGATGTTTATTTTAGTTTGGCTAGGTAAGCAGTGTTTGGCTAGGTAATTGGTTTGTTCATACATTTGCGTGTTGCGGTATTACGATACGATTAATGAACTCGGTCACGGTCACATGCTTCGTGGTCAGGACAATAGAAAGAAAGAGTATGTACCGCTGCGTACACGGACTGTTTACATTCTAGGCCAGCAATCGACTAGCTCGTTATAGCAAGCACCGTTGCGCTATTTCTGGGGGATTCAGATTTATTTGCAGAGTGCCCGTAGGGGTCGAGGGGTCGGGGGATGGAGGGGAGACGGACAGTAGACCCACCTTGCAGGAGATACTCCATCATGTTGATGGTCCCGCCGGTAACGGGCATTACTGTGACGGGCGGAGCCTCCATCTTAACGCACCCGAACTGCAAAGAGAAGACATCACAACGTTTATTTTCCACCCATTTATTTAATATTTAGCTTGTATTTGACAGGACGAAATATGATACATATACAACATGCTGGAGGGAGAAGGTGACGGTGGTACATTTAGGTTCATTTTGAAACATACATGAAGTAAAAATGTTTTTTTTTTTTTTATGTTTAGTGAATAAGTTTAACCACTTGCGTGAAAATCATAACTAGCACGTTTCATAAATCAATGGTTTAGTCAAAGATCAAGCTTGTTATGCCTCGTTAGCCAACCAGCAAGTTAACGATCTGCAACTTTGCAAGAGCCTGACTTTTTCCACGCTCCTTAGCATACTAACGTTATAGCATAACTAACTGAAGTTAACTAACATTTTCACAAATTAATATTTGGCAAAACTAACCTTTCACACTGAAGGGAGCCCTCCGCTTCTCTCGTTTTTCCCGGCAGCTGAAGCCTGAGGCGGCCGCTTTTAGTACCTTCTCTGCCGGCCACTGAAAAACTATAGACCGAGGATCCGCACTCGGCGCAACCGTCAAGTTAAATCGAGGATACTCTCGTTATTTCTAAACGCAGATACGTGCTGGATGGTCGACCGGAGACTGAGTCTCTTTCGCATGTAAACGCTTGAAACATAAAAACGAAACACGGGGAGAAGGAAGGAAACTAATTCATTTCATCAGCTTCCCCGAGTCCTGCAATTTCATACGCCGTCGGTTAAATTCGCCGCTGCTCATCTGCGCATGCGTGTGCGCAGGAGGACGAAATATACCACTCATTCAGTAGCTCGTATAGTTTATTCAACAAGTGAACAAGGGACAGCGAAATATAAAATACATGGACCTAAATTATACAAAAATATATATACATTATAAAATGCCAGGGCCATTGTTTTTTTTCCCCTTTGATCCACGAAATCCACAAGAGCACCTGAACAAACTTAAACAAAAGAAGAAACAATATACAATTCATAACTTAAAAAATATTTATATTTAAGGGTTTTCGATATAAATTATTATGAACTCCCCACTTGACCCGCGAAGTGGATCGTACTGTAAACACATCCCTCTTCTCCCACGAGGACCTGTTCTTTTTCGGGCTGTCTAAATTCCAGGAGAGAATAAACCACCTCCACTTCATCCGTCTGGAAGGAAAAAAATCACATCAATCCGAAGAAATCCTAATAGTGATCATAATTACAGGAATATTATGCAACACGCAACCCTCACATAAACATAGCCTACATAGAATGTGACATAAAAGTGTAAATAATAATAAGGTACTATTATTTTTTTATAAATTGGAAAAACTAAAATGGCTTATGTGAAAATTAACTCAAATGAATACATGCAATTAGTAATTCTGCAGGCCCGTGGACATTATGAAGTATGCGGACAACAACAAAATCGTAAAACCCATCGCGCAAAAGCTGAGTTGACCGTTGTTGTCATACCTCTGGCTTCGTGTCTCTGGTACGGGTAGAGAAAAGCACATCACCGCGCGGTTCATCCGCAAAGCGATACGCTGTCAAAATATCACATGGACATGAAGGCGATTAAAATGCAGAACTTTCTGTCAAGAAATTTGATAAATGGGTTGCCAGGCTGTCAGATTGCCTCGATGAAGCAAGGAGCGTCATTATGAAACTCTTATTTTATCCCTTTCTCTTTCGCTTCCACGCTTACCTGCACGTATTCGTTGTCTGCACAGAAACACAACACCGAGGAAAATTGCCAACGCGACAAAGGCCGATGCCAGTGACACACACAATAGCAGCGTCTGGGGGTTTACGTAATTGTCTTCTTGGTTATTTTCTGAAAAGAGAAGAAAAAAAAAGTGGTTGAGACGACGGATCACGGACGTAATACGACATTTAATCTAGTGAGTGAAAAAAAATTGGGGGCATTGTGTATCCAGAATTTCTTTGTGTTGGATAGTCCGCTTCATTTCAGTGTGCTGATATCACATGAGTCATGGCTTTCGGAACGAGACCAATTAACTGCAATTGTTCTGAACCGTTGGTGTTCACTTTAACCCTCCTATTATGTTTGGGGTCAGTTTGACAGCATTCAGTTCTTACTGTCTCTAAAAACATGGTTAACATTCTTTTTTTCAGCTAGATTTTATGGGGAAAACATGGCAAACATGAAATTAACTCAAACTCATGGTTTTCAATGTCCTGTGCAAATGTTTGCATGCATCGGTGTTGTTGGGGTCATTTTGACCCCAAGTTCTATGAATGTATTACCATCATTTTGATCTTGTTTTTGTTGTGTTGGCTGATACTGAGGGCACTTTGAAATTAGTGTGTGTGTGTGTGTGTGTGTGTGTGTGTGTGTGTGTGCGTGCGCACATGCTCGCGTGTGTGTGTGTGTGTGCACGGATGCTTGCGTGTGTGTGTGTGTGTGCGTGTGAGAGAGCATACGTGTGTGAGTGAGGACGAAAACATAGTTCCCACGAGAACTCTGATCATTCTGGCAACATGCAGGCGGGGGCAAACTCATACTAAGGGCTGCACACACTGCCCTCTATAGCATTTCTCTTTGCATTTGTGCCTCAACTAAAGACCACCAGACAGAGGCCACAGGTCATGGAGGGTGTGCCCGCGACTGAGGAGGACCCTGATTATGCGGCATCTTCCTCCTCTGATGATGATGATGAGAAAGAAGCTCTTGAGATACCACATTCTGACCCTCCTGTTGTCTCTCAACGCCCAATAAAAAAAATAGAGTCTCTCAACCCCCAAGAACTCAGGGCTGCTAATGTCATTGAAATGTTTCCAGGCCCCACCACATGTGCGGCCAGTCACGTACATGCAAACGGATGTTCTGCAGATGACTCAGAGGAGTGTGTATGGAGAGAAATAGAAATGGAATGGAGCTGGACGTGACCGCCTCACAGTCCTGTATCACGGCTTGTTTTGGCAGCAGAGCACAAGTCGGCCTGTAGCGTAGTGGTTAAGGTAAATTACTGGGATACGCAAGGTCAGTGGTTCTAATCCCGGTGTAGCCACAATAAGATCCGCACAGCCGTGGGGCCCTTGAGCGAGGCCCTTAGCCCTGCATTGCTCCAGGGGAGGATTGTCTCCTGCTTAGTCTAATCAACTGTACGTCGCTCTGGATAAGAGCGTCTGCCAAATGCCAATAATGAAATAGTCTGAAGGCGAAGCAACAGCAGGCCTTGGAAATGCTGAAGCTGGTCGGGCAACTTTTTCCAGCCACAAGACATTACATGTTGTGTCCCTCTTCCAGGAAAACGAGGCAGGGTTGATGTGAGTGTGGCAAATCTGCACCTGTAATCTATGGTGAAGTGATCGCCCTTCCTTTACAATCCTCACCCCTATGGATGAACATAAATGTTATTATTCTTGAGAATAAAAGGTGTGTTTCTTCTTTTCTTTTTTTTTATAAGCACCTAATATCAACATAAAGCCATGAAGCATAATTTGTTTTCCATTTTAGGTCAATGAATGAGATTGTACGGTGATATATACATATTTCGCAACCGTCACATGAAATCAATACTCGATGTGTAATTATATATGATGGTGCGAGTCGCGTTTTATTTACTGGGCTACTAAGATGGACAGCAGAAAGGCTTGAAGTAGCCGAGAGAGAAACTTGGGAATAAGAGGGTCTGCTAAATGCCTGTAATGCAATGTAATGTAGAAATATTAATTTGTCAAATTAACTCACTGACTCCTACCTGCGTATCGATGCGTGGTGGAATTTTCCGCCCAGGCTTCTCCCGGCTCCCGCGCGCGGCACTGCACCGTCCGCTCCCGCTTCTCGGGAGACTCGTGCACCTGGAAGGTCACGTTGCCGGTCTCCACGACGACCGGGCCAGCTCCCGGGGACGCGCTGGACTCGTGGGGCGGGCCGACGAGCTCCCAGTCCGAGTCGCACCGGAGAGAGCAGTTCAGCGGGGAGCCAGGGCTGGGGCCGACCGGCCCGGCTGTAATCACGTTAGCGTGACATTACATTACGGTCATTTAGACGTTTGCAAGGGAAACATTACATTACATTACATTACATTACATTACGGTCATTTAGACGTTTGCAAGGGCAACATTACATTACGGTTTTTTTTTAAATTACAAAACCTTCCGGGTATCAGTTATAAGCTGCTCCCTTTAAAGCAATTTAAATTAAACCTTTAATTTAATTTAGTATCTGCTCCGGTAACTCACATCAGACAAAGTGCATACATTAGATTTGTGGCCGTTGTGTACAGCATTTGGTGTGTCATTTTGGAGTTCAATCTGGGTGTTTTAAAAGAATCCTAGTGCAATCAATTTCAAATTTGCAAAATGTATTTAATTGTATCTAATTTTCCTAATTTATACAATTGTATCCAACTGTGCTGTATCATATTAATTTCGTGGAATGTATCAACAGAATCCTGCATAATAAATAGTCCCATTTCATAATGTTATTGGTGGAATTTTGCCGTTTTGAGTAAAACTGAAAATACTTAGTAAGCACAATGTGAAGTACAACACAAATATACAACAAAACAACAAAACAAAGTAGGAAAATATATGTACACGAAAATATATAACTAATATATTCATATCAGTTTGCGACCCTGATCAGGATAAGCGGGTTCAGATAATGGATGGATGGATGGATGGATATATTAGTTCATATTAGTTCATTTATAACACAATATCAACTGGCTAAATTTGGAACAATGATAAAAGCTCCGAAATATGTCACAGTCTATTTGAATTTTTATACAATTCAAAGTAGTTTACCGCAGAAAATGATCCAATCCAACAGACATTTTGTGACACTGCGCTGCCTGCAATTCCACATCGAAATACGGGGGCCAAGATATAACGTTTCAAACGTTCAGTTCATTGCTTAGTTTTAAAAGGGTTCACTGACTAACTGACCGGCTTAAACTGTCGCCGTTGGCGCGGAAAGAGCTGTGAACACACTGGAGATGAGCGATGCTCTGTCACCGCATCGTAAGGCACTTTCGAACAGTCGGCCTGTTTGTTAGCCGTCTCCGCTGTCACAGGGAATGAGTCAGGAACTGCAGGCATCCGGCCTCCTCACAAAGGCCCTGAGAGATTCACTGGGTGGAGGACAAAGCAGGCGGTGTTGAGCAGTGTTTAGTAACCCCTGAAATACGAAACTTTATTTACTACCTGTGAGCACGCACAGACTGAGGGCCAGCAGGCCCTGTCGGTGTCCGGAGCTCTCCTGCCTCCAGCAGGTGTAGGTCCCCGCATCAGAGGGCCGGACGTCCAGTATGTGGATGGACGCGTCGGGCTGTCTCCGGGGGGTCCACAGAGGAGCGGACGTCTCTCCAAAGCGCTGAAAGGTCCACACGACTGAGGGGCCCGCGCGCCCTGCCACCCCTGAGCAGGGATGCGCAAAGTCCCGCCCTTCAGCCACATACAGCCTGTTCCTGACAGCCGCGGGGGAATCTGAAACAACGTTTATGTTTACGTTTACGTTTACATTTACATTTACATTTACATTTACATTTACATTTACATTACATTACTTTACACTTACGTTTACGTTTACGTTTACGTTTACGTTTACGTTTACATTTACATTTACATTACATTACATTACTTTACACTTACGTTTACGTTTACGTTTACGTTTACATTTACACTTACATTACATTACTTTACACTTACGTTTACGTTTACGTTTACGTTTACATTTACATTTACATTACATTACTTTACACTTACGTTTACGTTTACGTTTACTTAACCAGGGTTAAACGCACTGAAGATCCTAGAGGAAAGTACAGTTCCAAGGGCTAGAGAGATCACATAGATAAAATCTCGAACCTGTGTTGAATAATCAGATAAACTGACCGAGTTAGCAACACCACAGTAGTTTTGGCAACTAGAACACTAAGAATAGTAAATTGTTGAAGAACTGTTGAATAATGAACTCGATGCAACCTTCCATGATCCATTTCAAAAAAGGCATATATTTAATAAAATCATTATCAAATTTCACCGAATTCAGGCTTATGTAAATAACACACACTCACCTTCTAACAGAAAAAGGGTCCTTAATTCACGGGGGCACTGCTTATTTCTTGGGCAGAGCTGGCACCAGTAGGTTCCTTGGTCCACTTCCCTGAAATTGGTGATGACCAGTGAAAAGTTGCGTAGCATTTTCTTCTCTCTCCATAACTCTGTGCTTGTATGTAGCATTCCAGATTCGAGGTTCCGAGCTATCGTAACAGGCTTGCTACGGGGGTCTTTGCGGTAGATCCACTGAAAAATGTCTCGGCCACTGACATCGTGGTGGTCCGTACACGGGATTAGGACTTCATCCCCAAGTCGGGCTCCCTGCCGTTTTTCTTTATAAAAGTCAAAGGAAAAAATCAATTAGAAATACAAAATAGAAATTGTATAAAGCATGTATTTATTAATAAATGAGGCACATATACACTCACATTAAATATATTATGATTAGCCAATATTTCAGTTGGCTAAATGCTGTCTAATATGTGCCCTAAATTTTTGTCTCGCTTGTATATAATAATAATAATAATAATAATAATAATAATAATAATAATAATAATACATAATTATTATTATTATAATACATTAATAATAATACATTATTATTATTATTATTATTATTATTATTATTATTATTATTATTATTATTGGGCTCCATGTTAAAAAAAAACTGTATGATAGAATGAGCTCATAAGAAACATTTTTTGGTGTTAAACTAGGACAGATTCATAGTAAAATGTTCAGTCTTAAAGAATTTGTTTGATCCCTTTAGGAAATAAACCTAAATGAACAGTTAGCATTGGACGCATATGAACCAATTAGGCTACCCATAAAAATATATATTTTGGTTATTCATTTAAAAAAAACTTGGGAAAGCATCACTTCCAATTCAACTTGTTCCTTGGAACTGCTAGCTAGACACCTTAGACTTACCATACCGTAGAGAACGATTCCTTTTATTTAGCCATAATTTAATAGCTCTGTAACACTTTACAATAATTGGCATGAACTAATGTAGCTAATGTAATGTTAACTAACTGTTAACTGACTGAGAAGTTCATCTGTTAGTGTATTTGTACATCATTCATTCATGTTCAACTACATTCATTATTGCCAATGCAAAGTCAGTCCATGTATTTGTTAACGGCCAACTAATTACAAGTTCATCCCATGGTTTACTAATATTTAAATATCACGTAACAAATATATTAGTTAGCTGTTAACAAATGCATTAACTAATGAGAAGTTAATTGAATGCTTAATTCACGTCCATCATTAGCTCATGTTAACCACGTCAGTTGATGCCAAGTCGTGACCCTTATTGTAAAGAGCGGCCCGTGTAGCTTGTTAAGTTGACGCGCTCTTACCGGTGAAGAGAGACAGCGTGCCGGTCTGAGCTGTCAGAACCACCAGAGTGAAGGTGATGCCCATCACGTCGCATGCTAACGTCCTTGGCGTCTGGCACAGAGGCAGAGATCACAGGGCACTGAATCGCACATCACGTTTGTGTGTCGACGTAAATTACAGGTGGTGAGAACAAATTAACCTTCACCGGGGCACGGCCTAATGCTGTGCACAAGCAGTGTGTTAAACAAAGAGAAAACGGTTTTTAAAAAGCTGTTTTGAACTAGCAGGTGTCGGGGTGTTGGCTTCCAGAGATCAGAGCTCACAGGGAGTGCACTTACCATAACAAGCAAACAAAAAACACCGGCTACACAAATGGTCCAGTCAGTTAAAGCAGGGAGAAACGTGCAGTGTATGTGTGCAGAAGAGATGAGAGACAGAGAGAGAGAATAGAGAGAGAATAGAGAAAGAAAGAGAATGAGAGAGCGAGAGAGAGAGAGAGAGAGAGAGAGAGAGAGACTGCAGCGGATGTGAAGAATCTCACCCTTGCCAAAATAAATAATATACAGACCGTGTGGTTTTTGAGAATATGGCGCTGAGCTGTGTGGGGGTCGTGGTGAGGTGGTCACAGTGGGTGTGGGAGGGTTTCAGTTTAGCTGCTAAATCATATTCTTATGAAAATTAATTGTTTTCCATGAAGCTTGTGTTGGCCCATATACGGTAAGCATGCGTGCAACAAACAACACGGGCGTGGGCAACCATGAGAACACAAACAGACAGACACACAACACAGACAGACAGACACACACACAACACAGACAGACAGACAGACACAGACACACCTACAACACAGACAGACACACACACACACAACACAGACAGACACAGAGCTAAATGTTTCCCAGAAATGCCATGCTTGTGCATTTACGAGAAAATACGTCAAATCTGCACATTACTACACATTACTACATATTACTACACATTACTACACGTTACTACACATTACTACACATTACTACACATTACTACACATTACTACACATTACTACACGTTACGCTGGACCATGAAGTGCAGACAGCTCAGTTTTAAAACATTCAGTGACATCAAGCTCCATCCTGCAGTTCTCTGACACCCAACCCCCTCCCCACCTCATGTGTGTGTGTGTGTGCGTGCGTGCGTGTGTCGGTGTCTCTGTGTGTACAGCACGCACATGCGTATGTGCTGGGTTTCATTCCAGCTGTTCTTGCAACCTCTGAGACGCGACGGTCTGTGAATTAATTCATCATACTTTTAACGTCTCTCACCAGATCTTCCCTGGTAAGGAGTCCCAAGTCTGGCAGACCTGGATGTCAGCAGCAGGTCAGCGGAGGCAAGGGAGATGGAGGGAGAGAGAGAGTTAGAGAGAGAGAGGGGAGGAGAGAGAGAGGGAGAGAGAGGAGGAGAGAGAGAGGGGGGGAGAGAGACAGAGAGAGGGGGAAAAACCTGGTTTATTCATTCAAACCAATTATTATTTTTTCACTTCAAGTTTTAAAAGGGTTTCTGCCAGTTTATGCCCAGTTTCAAGCTTTTTACTATGTTTCAAAATGGCTTCCCTTCTGCTGGCAAGCTGCTGCTGGTAACAGGCCTCACCTTCTGACTGGAAACGTCTAACCGACGGGCAGGGTGCTAATCGGTGGCGTACACGCGCGCGTCTCTCACATATACACCCTTCCGGTGGGCCCCAGCGTTATTGGCGCCCCTGACTGCCAACGCGCAAAAAAATAATAAACAAGATAATTAATTTTGCCATTTTGAGGTCGTCACAAAAATATGAATTGTATTTTTTTTTTTTTTTTTGCATTGCTAGTCAGGGAGCCCACTGCACTGTAGCGTACTGTTGCCTTTGCCATCTCGATCATCATCCATGCTGCATAGCGGGCATTTCTTTGTGCTGGGTGCGATGTTTTCAGTCCGGCTGTGAATCAGCTGCCTGGTAGCTCTGGGTCGGAAATAAACTCATTCGGTTATTTTCTGACTAATCAGGTTATTTTGCTGCATTTGTATTTGTTGGTTGTCTAGGTGTTCACTGACAGGTTTCAGTAGGAGAATTCTCCGTCCATCTCTTAATAGTGGTTATTTAAAATAGTTATTGTACAAACAGACAGTGCACACGGGTAATTTTATAATATCAGCAGGGGTTCTGAAACAGTAAGTAAGTTACTGTTCAATACTGTACACAGTAAGAACGAAAAAAGTTAATACCAATTAAAGGTTCGAGGTAACTTCGCAAGTGTTTTGTTTTTGAGCTCAATTTTGATTTAGAAATTTTTGCAGTCAAGCTATGCCAACACTCAATACACACTCCCAGAAATAAAAGTAAAGTTTTTTGCTCTTCAAGGATCAAACTTCCCAAATGTACCCTGAAAGTACAGTTTGTTCAGAAAGTATGTTCTCTTTGGGTACAAATGAGTATGTGTTCCAAGCAAAAAAGGCACAAATTAATTATGTATGGTGGTTAGAAGTATAATTTTATGTACCTATACGGTACCACCCCAGAGACAAGCATTTGTACCTTTTTAGGCTCATTTCATACTTTTATTTCTGAGTGTGCAAGTAGTTCAATTGTTAGATTTAGAACATAAGTTAGAACATAAAATAATTAAAATGTAATAAATTGTAAGTTTTTCTAGCATTGAAACTTCTGAACAGAACAACTAATGAATGTTAGTTGGCAAAAAAAATAAAATCATATTCAATTAGTCATTTTGCTTGAACATTTCAGTATTTTTTTCTATATGTATTTGTATATGAGTTTGTCATCAACCCGTTCTTTAACTGCTAACCAGGGCAGAGACGCTAAAAGCAAAAGATATGGTCACATCAATTTTATGGTGTCCTAGAATCACACATAAACACCACAGTTGACATTTCAACTGTACACTAAACGCTGTTAACTACAAAGGGCAATTTTCCTTTCTGGGGCCGGAGCATTGAGGTTAGACGAACTCTAAAGGCTATGTCTAGCGGTAACCGTCAAGTGGGGCGTCATGGCCTGACCACACTGTCGCCCACAATGGTGATCACGTGTCCGGCAGGTATTCGCCAGGAGGGAATCAAAGAGCCTTACCGAGTGAGCGGTCCCCAGGCATGAAGAATCCCCACTCGAATCCCCTCGCTGTCTCACATACGACCGTAGAGAAAAGCTTTCGTTTTCTGCCGTTATCCGCGACGCATTCGCATCATCTAGCGAGTGTTCACCTCAGTGGAAAACCTGAACAACCTACCCACGACTGTGCTTCCTGCCTGCACAGACCGGGTTTGCCTCCGTGGCGCTCAGTCACGTCGGACAGCAAGTGCAAGTTTCCTATCAGAATGCATTCTGAGCAGATAAGCTCTTTAAAGAAAAGGGAGAAGCTGTGTTTTAACGATGCGATCACTCTAGGACTTGGAGTTGTATTTTCGTCTAGGGCTTTCAACGCACTTGTCCCTGGTTCTGACTTTGCACTTTATTGTGCGTCGCTCTGGATAAGAGCGTCTGCTAAATGACTGTAATGTAATGTGAATTTGAAAGCCCCGGCTCTGCCCAGAGCAAAACTACGGCTAACAAGTTACTTCTTCTGAATCGAAACACAAAATCAGTTGTCTTTAAACGCTGGACTAAAAATTTGACGCGTTGGGAGACTATTCTAAATCTCAGAATAGTTAACATTGAACACAATTTATTCCTAAAAAGCTATCTAGTTTACTGATGGCTGTTTTTATCCTAAAAGGCTCTTAAATCTAAGCAGGTCACATGCTGGCAACTGTATTTTTCGTTTTAAAAATAAAATGTTCACATGGTTATTTTAAAAACTCTTTCAGGTCGTCTTGTGAGCGATGATGGGGGGAGTTGTCAAGGAAACTCCCACAGTGCCTCCACCCACCATCAGTGACAGTTGGTAACACCTGAGGCCATCATAATGATACAATCTTCCATTCTTTTTGGAGATTTTTTTACTGTTCATATGACTGGGTTTATTAACACTTTAACACAACAACATTTCGTTAATTATATGTTATTACACATTGTTATACACAAGTATAGAGTGCGTCCCTGTGTTTCTGAAAACGACAGTTCCTCTCACTAAACTTGTCTTCTTGTCCAACCCTCCCTGAACAAGGACATAGTTATTTCTATTATTTATTTATGGGTATCAACTTTTAATATTTAGTTTTCATTATTCAATGTATCACAGCACTAAATCTAATTTGGTCAGACGTTCAAGCAATGTGAAAAGTCAGACTTTTACACAGACACACAGCACTTGACTGTGAAATGGAAAATTTGAAGTGGTTTCTGCATTTTTTCCCCCCTAGTTGGCTGGTAGGACAGGCATGACTACAGGAACAGGCCTCGTCGACTACGAAAGCCTGCGGTGATGTCAGCATGGAACTCATCATGTGAGCATGTGACATCATCAGCAAACAGGAAGAGTGGGCAGAAGCAGCTCCTGTTGTCATGCCGATGTCTGCATTCGTTCCAAGTACTATTGCTTGTCGGCAAATTCCATCTTTACGCAAGAGCGGCCAGTTTAATGAAGACTTTGTGCTTGTGGACCGACACCCTAACAATTGACTTTGCTTTGGGGTTTTGTAGGGGTCCATTTTCTGTAGTCACAACTCCCACAACATTACATTACATTACATTACATTAATGGCATTTGGCAGACGCTCTTATCCAGAGCGACGTACAGTTGATTAGATTAAGCAGGAGACAATCCTCCCCTGGAGCAATGCACAGGTTAAGGGCCTTGCTCAAGGGCCCGACAGCTGTGTGAGTCTTACTGTGGCTACACCGGGGATGAGAACCACCAACCTTACGTGTCCCAGTCACGCATCTTAACCACTATGCTACAGGCCACCCTATAAGCACTCGAATATGCAAATTTAGGAACGTTCTTTTTTTTTTTTTTGGCAGCTTTGTCGTTACCACCAAATAAAATACCGGATAATAAGAATAATAATAATAATCTGAAATAAAAAAGCTAACAAACTGTGAGAGTGTAAGAATCTCCCCCTTCCTCAGATGGACCAAACAGAGTTCCGAGTCAGACCATGTGCTACTGGGATAGGATTCATTAAATTAAAGATCTTTATTCAGCGCCCACTGTAGCCAACCATGCCACTAATGATACCTACCTGTTTCCCATGATATCAGCTTTCCAAAAACACCAAACACTGTAGTGCAAAAAACCTAACATTTTTAGACAATGCTATTTCACCTCAGTATTTTAGGAACCTATCACAGAGGTGGCAGGATTATTTCAAAGCGGGCAGGTACTGTCTCTTGTTGCCTTGTTGACCCTGTGTAGGAACTGCAAACAGTCTGGTTTCTGGGAGTCTGCCAAGAGACTAAAAATACTGTCCTGTTTTTACATTGAAGAGCAAATAAATAAAATTAAATATATACCTCAAGAAGCTTGGGGGGAAACTGGACTGCTTGTTAAGCCTTGAAAAACACACACACACACACACACACAAACACACACTGACGCACAGCCAAAACCTCCGCCAATAAAAGAAACACTAAATGGAAAGACCAGAGGAAGAACTGTCCTCATTCGCATCAGTCGCTGATCAAATGATGATAAGGAACTGCCACCGCATATGTTTCCCACCCGGCCCGAAGCATCTGTTGTTCCATTTTTCAGAAAACCCACCCGCCTCCCACGTAGCGGTGTTCCGTGCTACGCCGGTTCCTGCCGGTGGCGTTGTGACCGCTTACGTCCGCTAAACGCTTCTTCCTTCTCTTTAGCGGAAAACTGCAATCGCCTGTAGGCTTGAACCGTTGAGCTAATTAAAACTATGGATGAACTGAAGTATCCAGACTATCATATGTAGGTACGTGCAAAACACGTGCATAACGCACATAATCAAATGTATAGTCAAATTTAAGCCTAATCCAGAGACATATGTACAGTAAAGGAAAGGCATCCTAAATTAAATGACTAAATTAGAGGGGAAAATAGCCTGGCCGAATCCTCCTCTCAACGCACCCCAGGCAAGTGTTTTGACCTCTGTGTTTTATGAGTCATAAATAATGCACATGACAAATGTTCAAAATCTTCTCCCTCCCGCTGCTCCATAGAACGAAGATCCTGGAGATAATTATTTACATGACATGATTCGGGAGGCGGAAATGTTTTTGACCAATTGTAAGCGTCGGTGGGCGGGGCCAACCCTCACCCATCGAAATCCAACCAGGCATCCTACAGTCATACACCCGGGCCAGCCGTTGGGAATGTCATGCAAAAGTAGTCCATTGTCACGGGTTTGTTGTCGTGTTGTAGCTAGGTCACTTCGTACCGTTCCAGTTTTCCGTTCTGCACCAGATACTTCGCGATGACGCTGGTTGAATCGCTTAAGAGGGTGCAGACTTCCTTTAATTCAGTGCACGTTTACCATTTGGCGACCGTTTTCTGTTTAGCATTCGTGGTGCTGAAAGTTGCAAAGCTGTTTATCGAAAGGCGCAAATGGATAGAGGTTCTCCGCGATTTTCCCGGACCACCTGCTCACTGGCTCTACGGACACGTTAACGAGGTAAACAACTTATTCTTATTTTGATTGGCCGGAAAAATTCTCACAACCGTGCGCAGTTATTGGAAAGTAGCCTACTTTAAGTATAGCGTTAATACGTAATTCATATTGTGGTTAAAAAATGTTGGTACCTTATTGAGAGAAAACATGAATAAAGCTTTTTATAACTTTGCTGTGATATTGCAAGTTCCCGAGCTGTGTAGTAAATAGATTCAGGTCACCTATCTTCCTATTTCAACACAAACAATTACTAGAACAAGATTTATACAACCCAAAAAAAATATATAGTTCTGTGTGACTGAGATCACAAAAGCTGTTTGGATGTTATGAATGTGACTGGTCCTTCCGTCATCCGACAGCACAGCAAAATAATGCTCTGTCCAGCTCTAGATTTGAGGCGTATCTGTCCTAAAATTAAGGGTGGAAATGCAAGCGTGAAATATAAATAGAAATGGAAATGTAATGGGTGTGATGATGTTCAACAATGGCACATGGACACTGCAGAAAACAACACTTCACTGTTGTGCGTTTGCTTTCCCCCCCGTGTAGACTTACACTACATGTCCTACAATTACCAGGAAATCAGATCCCATAATTTGTAACCTCAAAGTACCATTAATCTTCCCATTAATAATGAAGGCATGAAGGTGTTTTCAATGGATCCTTACAAATTAACAGACCATTAAGGGATCGTGGTTTCCTTTTAAGGGGTACTTAATTGAAGTGAATGCGGTACGCTGGGAAGAGTAGCCGTGTTCTGATCAACCAGACTGGGACCCATTCGGTTCCGATTGAACAGTTCTGTTCTGGGCGACGTCCATCGTATGCCACTTGTAATGTTGACTGAGGGATGGGTAGGAAACAGAAAATGCAGAGGTAAATGCACAAATAAGCCAGGTTTTTGCATGTCAACTCACATTCGTGGTGAACGACCTATCCTCAGTTTCATCAAGATGGGACGGATTTGGATACGCTGGTAAAATGGGGACAGTCGTACCCCATGGCGTTCCCACTATGGTTCGGGCCGTTCGTCTCCTTCCTGAACATCCATCACCCGGAATACCTGAAAACACTGCTGGCCTCGACAGGTGAGAGAGCCAGGTGCCCTGGCATTCCTACGTGATCTCTCTTCAAGATGTCTCCTATTTCAACCTTGGATTGTCGGGAGATTTCTTTCTAATACATTTTTATCTCTTAACAGAACCCAAAGATGACATTGCATATAAATTCCTTATCCCGTGGATAGGTAAGATTTTATACACACACCCACAGCACAATGACATGCACTCTCGTTTATTATAATCGTTATTATTGTTCTCTTAGCATGTAAATACACCGGCTGACCTGATCTCCTCATCATGTAGAGTTGCAAAAAAAAAAAGTTTGTGAACCCAGTTTGTGAAAAACTACCTTCACTTCTAAAGCTAATAGATAACCAACAATAGATAAACACAGTGTGATGTACCAAATGACTGTTCATTGTTTGAACAGATTATTTAAACAAACACCATCGGCTGTTAAAAATATGTGAGCCATGATGTTCAGTAACTGTTAGAGCCTCCTTTTGCAGCAGATCCTTAAGTGCAAACTTTCTGTTTTTGGTCCATTCCACTTTTACAGAATGGTTTCAGTTCATTGGTAGTTTTCTGAATTTATCCAAAGTGCTGTGCAATTGATGCTTCTCATTCACCCATTCACACACACACACACGCACACTCCAGGGGGGAGCGGGGCAAGGCCCCATGACCATTAAGGATTTGAATGGCCCAATCCGAAGTAATGGGATAGGTGCAATTCCTTACCACCAATCAGAGGTCACGCTTGATTTGTAGACATATTTCAATGTATGCAAATGTACCCCTATAAGCTCCCTAAACCTCATTGCTTTTCGGAACATTTTCCTGACTGAATAATAAACTTTCCTGCTTTTTACTGTCAAACGATTGATCTGCTTCTTCACTGGGATAAAGGTCATTTTCTCAAGCCTCTGTAAATTCAGAATTTACTAACAACTCCAACTGCCAGACGATCGCTCTTACCGCCTGAGCCAATGTCGACCCCATGTTTGAGCGACATAATCAACGAAGACGTGTACCAGCACGCATTCTGTGTGTTATTTGTTGCTTCCCACTGTGTTTATCTGTTGTTTCTACTTACATAAAGGTCAGACTATATTTTAGGAGCCACTTAGGCAATTTAACTGAGCTCATGCTAATTTACACCTATCGTCCCTCGGCGGGACACACAGTGAAATAATACAGTAATGTTATGTGTCGTGTAATACTGCATCAAAACGTACAAGCCTGCCTATGTTCAGCAGGATTACTGCACATTACTGTATCGAGTGTAAGACAGGCCTTCACCCTGGCCTGCTTTCAGAGCTGTTAACCTTTATAGCATAGATAGCGCAGCTGTTTCTGACATCATGTCGTTGAAGAGGGTCAATAATCCCTCAAAACATAAAAAGCATAGTTCAGAGAAATGCGCAGTTTAGGGCCCGCGGTGGCGCACAGCTAAAGTAGTGGACCCTGATGCAGGCAGCAGTTCGTTACAGTTGCACACCGGGGTCCGGGGTTCGATTCCCGATCCGGTCAAAAGCTGGGTTTGGCTTAACTGGCTCGCTGCTCCAAGGGAGGGACTCAGCAGGGACTTGTAGGATCGCCGCGTACAACATCACCTTGGTCGCCAAAATCCAAAATCAGTAGTTGGATTAGATTGGGGACGATTGGCTGTTCTCCTTGTTATCTGTTCTTATGTTCCAAATATGTTGAATAACCTGTTCTCCTCGTTATCTGTTCTTATGTCCTAGATGTCCTTATGTTCTAGAGGGGCTGAATGACCTGTTCTCCACATTATCTGGTCCCGTATTCTCCTGACGTTTTCTCTGTTTTCCTGCAGGTGATGGACTGCTGGTGTCTCACGGGCAGAAGTGGTTCCGGCACAGACGACTGCTGACCCCAGGGTTCCACTACGACGTCCTGAGGCCGTACGTGAAGCTCATGGCAGACAGCACCAAAGTCATGCTGGTGAGCGCGCCCGCCAAACCACACAGTGACTCAGTTTCTTTTTTAGAAGTCAATCATTCACACAACCGCAAACATCCAATGGCCTATGCTATTATTTTCTTACTGCCGGCGGTTGGAGTTGCGCTCGTGGTTGGTTGCCAGTTCGGTCCCGCCCTGGGTGTGTCAAAAGTGTCCCTGAGAAAGACGGCTAACGCCGAATGCTCCTGACGAGCTGGTCGGCGCCTTGCATGGCAGCCAGTCACTGTTGTTGTGTGAGTGTGTGTATGAACGGCCTCAATTGTAAAGCGCTGTGGATAAAGGCGCTATATAAATGCCAACCTTTTACCATTTACTGCCAAACCCAGTTTCAAAAATTGCTGCCATTTCGCTGTGGGACCCGGAAGGTTGGTGGTTCAAGCGCCAGTGTAGCCACGATAAGAATTGTGCAACTGTTGGGCCCTTGAGCAAGACCCTTAACCCCACATTGCTCCAGGGGGGGACTGTCCCCTGCTTAGCCTATTGAACTGTGAGTAGCTTTGCGTGAAAGCGTGAGCTAAAAATATACTTGTTGACAAAAAACTGTGAAATAACTGACAAGAAGGTGCGTTCTGAGATGGGGGCTTTTTCAGTGAAACTGAGATGTCTGTCCTTCCTGTCGCCCAGGACAAATGGGAGGCGTACGTTGACGGAGATGGGTCTTTTGAGCTCTTCCAGCACGTCAGCCTGATGACTCTGGACAGTATCATGAAGTGTGCATTCAGCTGCGAGACAAACTGCCAGATCGAGAGGTCAGCAGGTCTTTATTCCCAGTGTGTTCACCATAATCCCAGATCGAGAGGTCAGCAGGTCTTTATTCCCAGTGTGTTCACCATAATCCCAGATCGAGAGGTCAGCAGGTCTTTATTCCCAGTGTGTTCACCATAATCCCAGATCGAGAGGTCAGCAGGTCTTTATTCCCAGTGTGTTCACCATAATCCCAGATCGAGAGGTCAGCAGGTCTTTATTCCCAGTGTGTTCACCATAATCCCAGATCGAGAGGTCAGCAGGTCTTTATTCCCAGTGTGTTCACTATAATCCCAGATCGAGAGGTCAGCAGGTCTTTATTCCCAGTGCGTTCACCGTAATCCCAGATCGAGAGGTCAGCAGGTCTTTATTCCCAGTGCGTTCACCATAATCCCAGATCGAGAGGTCAGCAGGTCTTTATTCCCAGTGTGTTCACCATAATCCCAGATCGAGAGGTCAGCAGGTCTTTATTCCCAGTGCGTTCACCATAATCCCAGATCGAGAGGTCAGCAGGTCTTTATTCCCAGTGTGTTCACCGTAATCCCAGATCGAGAGGTCAGCAGGTCTTTATTCCCAGTGTGTTCACCGTAATCCCAGATCGAGAGGTCAGCAGGTCTTTATTCCCAGTGTGTTCACCGTAATCCCAGATCGAGAGGTCAGCAGGTCTTTATTCCCAGTGTGTTCACCATAATCCCAGATCGAGAGGTCAGCAGGTCTTTATTCCCAGTGTGTTCACCATAATCCCAGATCGAGAGGTCAGCAGGTCTTTATTCCCAGTGTGTTCACCATAATCCCAGATCGAGAGGTCAGCAGGTCTTTATTCCCAGTGTGTTCACCATAATCCCAGATCGAGAGGTCAGCAGGTCTTTATTCCCAGTGTGTTCACCATAATCCCACCAATCACACCACGTATCCACACTGTCAAAACCCCAAACCCAGTCAATCTCAAGTAAATATAACCAACTATTTACAATTAAATAAAAATCAAGCTCAATTAAACTAAGTATAAGACTCAAAGTATTTTGCTAAATAAAATAAAAATGCCAATGAGGTGACACAGGTTTGACTCATTTCAAGATTAGCCAATGGGGTAAGAAAGTTTCAATTATCAAGCAAACAATACAAATTTAAAACA
>NC_083760.1:4115068-4202568 GCF_963514075.1 Conger conger | reverse complement strand
TGCATGCATTGCACTGCTGCCACACAATTGGCTGATTAGTTAATTGCATGAATAAGCAGGTGTAATAAAGTAAAAAAAAGTTCCTAATAAAGTGCTCGGTAGTGTATATGCAGGATACTGGATTAGCACGCCTCCCTTCCGCTACACGAAAGCTCTGCTTCTGGCGCTAGCCCAGCCTCGCGGCACACAGAAGGAAAACTTAACTCCGCATTTTCCCCTTCTCAGGGAGGATCTGAGTAAAATTCCGTACACGACCATGTGCATAAAGGAGTCTCTCCGGCTCTTCCCTCCCGTTCCCGGACATTCCAGGAAACTCACCAAGCCCATGACGTTCTGCGATGGAAGGACCGTTCCGGCAGGTACTGACAAAGCTGGAATGTTTTTGCTCGTTTTGTGTGGTCATTAAGTGCACCAAAAAGTAATAATAATAAAATGCCCGATTTGAAATTAACCATGATCATCACGGTCATCCTGCAATATAAAACAAACAGGTTTGAGTTTGCCAGTGTTAGAGGTTAGAGTTAGTGAGTGCGTTAGAGGTTAGAGTTAGTGAGTGTGTTAGAGGGTAGAGTTAGTGAGTGTGTTAGAGGTTAGAGTTAGTGAGTGTGTTAGAGGTTAGAGTTAGTGAGTGTGTTAGAGGTTAGAGTTAGTGAGTGTGTTAGAGGGTAGAGTTAGTGAGTGTGTTAGAGGGTAGAGTTAGTGAGTGTGTTAGAGGTTAGAGTTAGTGAGTGCGTTAGAGGTTAGAGTTAGTGAGTGTGTTAGAGGTTAGAGTTAGTGAGTGTGTTAGAGGTTAGAGTTAGTGAGTGTGTTAGAGGGTAGAGTTTGTGAGTGTTTTATAGGTTAGAGTTAGTGAGTGTGTTAGAGGGTAGAGTTTGTGAGTGTTTTATAGGTTAGAGTTTGCCAGTGCATTAGAGATTATAGTTTACCAGTGTGTTAGAAGTTAGAGTGAGCAAGTGTGTAACAGGTTAGTAGGTGACAGTGTGCTCACAGGTAACCTTTGCCTTATAGAAAGAAAGGTTTAAACATTGACAGTGTGGTTGTTTATTGCTCCACTATAAAAAGCAAATAATGGCCCAGGCTCATTGTGGCTCAGAGGGAATGGGGGGGGGGGGGGTCTGGGTTCATGAACTTTAGCTCAGAGGCAGAAGGGCACTCCATGAAAATAAACCTGTTAAAATTTAGCAAAACATCAATTTCTCATACACTCACTCCAGCTCCAGGCTGTGTTAAGGCTTACTGCTTTTCTTCTTTATAATATCCGTATACCATCCTGCTCATCTGACCTACATATAGAAATTCATAATAATAATAAGATAATTAATATTAAAACAATGACCCCCCCCTGTATGCTGTATCAGGTGACGTTACCTCTGAATGAGCGATAAACAGATAAAATGTGGCAGCAGGTGATGAAATGGACAGGATTACAGCGGTGTGTGAACGTGCGGATGAATCAGTCACACCTGCGACAGGTGCTGTCGTTTGATTGGACACTTTTTCACACTTTCCAGGATGCCTCGTCGGGTCAAGTGTTTATGGCATTCACAGGAACGCCGCAGTTTGGGAAAACCCGGATGTAAGTCTGGAACCACAACGGCTACCGGCACACAGTGGCACACTGACAGAATACAGCTTTAACACTACGTCACATTACAGTACATTACTGTTAATTAGATTAAATTACAGTACATTACATTAGATTATAGTACATTACAGTTCATTAGATTACATTACAGTGCATTACATTCGATTATAGTACATTACAGTGCATTAGATTAAATTACAGTACATTACATTCGATTATAGTACATTACAGTTCATTAGATTAAATTACAGTACATTACATTAGATTATAGTACATTACAGTTCATTAGATTACATTACAGTGCATTACATTAGATTATAGTACATTACAGAGCATTAGATTACATTACAGTGCATTACATTAGATTATAGAACATTACAGTTCATTAGTTAATTAGATTACATTACAGTACATTACATTAGATTATAGTTCATTACAGTTCATTAGATTACATTACAGTACATTACAGTTCATTAGATTACATTACATTACAGTACATTACATTATAATACATTAGATTACAGTACATTACATTACAGGCATTTAGCAGACACTCTTATCCAGAGCGTGGTAGTTCTTGAAGTGTCTTGGTATGGTAGTTACAGGCCTAGCCTATCTACCCTGTGTACTGGACTTAACTGTATGTTCGTGGCCTTACAACCAATTATATATGAATTGTACCTTATCTTATCTGTGTTATTTGTCCTACTATGACCTTGATATGCACCGTCTTGTACGTCATTTTGGATAAAAGTGTTAAAAGCTTAAATTTGTGACCGGACTGTGCATAAATAAGCACCTGCGGCTTTGGTCAGCAGTTCTGCATTATTGTAAAATGGCCGCCGTGAGCTGATCGTCTATGTGCAATAAAAACGGCGTGCGTTCACTGTGTCCATCCAGGTGTTTGATCCGTTGCGGTTTCTACCGGAGAACTGCGCCAAGAGATCGCCTCACGCTTTCGTCCCCTTCTCAGCCGGACCCAGGTTCGTCCGGGTTAAAGGTCACAAAGGTTACCCACGACCCGGTAACGGGCTTGGTGACAGAGCACAGCTCTCCAGTTTAAGGTCAGAGAGGGGGTTTGGGAGGCCTTTTTCACTGCACTGCAACAACTAACGTAAAGTAAATCTCAAAGAGTATTTTTGTACTCACATTGAGACTTAAAATCCTATTTATTTTATTTATTTGAGAACTTTTATTTGACAGTTTTGAGTTTAAGGCTTGCCAATGGAATAAGAACATTTCAGTTATCAAGCAAACAGTAACTTAAAACAAACGAATATTTTCTACTTGAGAGAAAACAATCTTAAGATCTTAAGTCTTATTATAAGCCTAAAAATACTTGTTAAGACTTGTTTTGCAGTGTGGTCTCACTGTCTCCATTTACTCTAGAGGAATTCCATCAAAGTCTCAAGAAAATATTAGCTTGTTTTATGTTACTTTTAGCTTGACAATACTCAATTGATAAATCTTGAAATGCGTAATTTAATGTCTCACTTCATTGGCAATATTTATTTCTTTTTTAGCAATAAAATAATATAAATAAGATTGTGTAAATATAAGGCTGAAACACCTCAGCTATGTTCTTGCCTTGAAAATATCGCACAGTTAAAAGGGCTTTCTCCACCCAGCGAACCTGGGTCCAGGGCAGAAACTAAAAAGGAAATCTTTAACCACTCTGGAATTCAATAATCAAATATTTTGGGCCAATAGATGAGATTGACCTTGATAGCTCATTCTGTGACAACCAAATGGCCTGACCCATCACTTTAAAATCAATTTGGGAAATATATGGTTTATTAAGTATTATATGTCAGGAATTGCGATTTCTAAAGAAATATCCGCGCATTTTTGGTTTTGTCCCTTTACGAAACAGAAACTGCATCGGCCAAAACTTCGCCATGAACGAGATGAAAGTGGCTATCGCGCTGACGCTCCAACGGTACCAGCTGGTCAACGATCCCGAAAAGGCCCCGAAATTAATCCCACGTCTGATCCTACGTTCCATCAACGGAATTCATCTGAAAATCAAACGAGTGAAACTCGAACCCTGACTAACTTTGGCATCTTTTTTTTTACTAGCTTGCATCAGTATGTTACATCAAAGGCTTGGTTATTCTAGCCTAAAAATAGCACTGACAATCGGAACACAATTTAACAGGTTCTCTTGTACATTGGTCTTCTGGAGACCATCTGAACGGCTGAAATCCGTCTAAATTTTTCGTTGACATTTTTAGTCTGTGATCGTGAAACATGTTTGAGATGGTGACTTCTCAGATCTCAGATACTACAGTTTACCTGACGCTGTAACCCAGACTGGTAAAATTAAAGAAAATAATTAACGAAGGCCTAATATCAGTATGACAGAATAAGAGTAGCCAAGGCTAAAAATTAAGGGATAGGCTACTTTTGAAATTAAGGCACATTGACTGTAAATAGGTTTCCTGTGAGAGCCGGCATCCATTGATATTAAAAGAAAAGTGTATTAAATCGTATTAAAAGCATTGTCATGTTATAAAAATATTTAAAAATAAACTCAATTAAAGCTTTTTTTATAGCCTAATAGGCCATGACAAATCGTCATCCATGATTCTGACTGACTGCAGTGAAAGTAACCATAAGGAAATTGCACTAGTGATTTTATGTGATACTGTTCCAAATAAACACTTGTCCTACAGTGCTGTGATGAGTGATGACTGCGCCAAGGTGTCTATACAAATACAGCACAGTTTAGAGAGGATTGGTTTGCAGTTGACTGGCATCTCTGGTATGATCAAGTTGATATAGACTTAAGGACATGCCCATCACATGATTGACTAAGCTGGACTTGCAGCAGAGATATTTTCCTGATCAACCTGACAAGCCCAAAACCGACACTGCCCAGCTTGGATGTTGGTCAGTGTCGTTTAGTGTTATTGCTTGGACACGGTTCTCTGTGATTTTAGAGTATGTCAGCCGTAGATTGTTCCGATATGCTAAATTAAAGGGCGTATAAGTCGCAGCTACTGCGTATTGAAATGTGAAACTGTTCGGCGCTTTGTCCTGCGGTAACCTAGCAACAGTTGAAGCACTGTGCAGAGGCTGGGGACTGTGTGTCGCGGGAGAGCTGGGGAAAACAAATTCCTGATCTTCCCTTCACTGGGTCCAAGTGGAGGATTATTTGATCTCATCTCTAGAGTAGGCTACGAGAACTTACGTTTCAATAAATTGACGGATTTCGATTAAGGACAAGAAGACGACGGCAAGTTAGAAGGCGAGCAATAGCCTAGTCTAGCCAGTAGGATAACACACGCGCACACACACACACACACACACGGCAGCTAAGTCCCCATTTCCCTCATGACATTAGGCCCACTGGTCACAAATAGCCTAGTAGTAATTGCAAACATCATCATGAAGAGATAATTATGCGTAGTAAATATGATTGCCATAGCCTACTCTGTATTTTCACACTGGATTCGTCCGATTTTAGCAGCTTAACAAGTGCACCTACAAAACTGACAAGCTACCCCTTGGCTATATTATTTTTTTTTTGAACGATTCTAATCATTTGCCTATTCCCATTATGCTATATCTGTAGACTACGTTTATGACAAATGTTTGTAAATAATTATGTGTTCGGTGTTTTTAATAGTCATACGGTGTTCTGTTAAGTGTCCAGACCTCGAATTTCGCTCCGTGACTCTTGAATGATCCCGATGAAAACTTTACAGTTAAGCTTACTCTGGCTGCGTACCCTATTTGGCCTGGCGTAGCATCGTGACTTTTGAAAAAAAAAAAAAAAAAAAAAAATTCCACCCGCCGCAATCAGCAGAACAATCTACTTTTATTATTGGTTTAGACCATAGCCCTGCTCCTACCACAATCCGTAATACACTGTAGCTATTATGGCTTTGACGTCGTGAATTGCAAAGCGTGTTATTTGAAGTGCGTTCACGTGAAGGGCAAATTTGCAGAGGAGTCAAAACCCTGCACAGCACCCGTTAACCTCTTCTTTACACCCTGCTCCAACGGTCTGTTTCTCTTTATCCGACCCCCTTTTGTTTGGCTTCTGAAACTCGGCGAATGCGCCGGTGGTGTAGGCTACCAGAGAGCTGCGAATGTTCCGTCAGCAACGCAGTCTCACGTTTGATAACTGTCACACTTTCGCCGGTGTCTCTACACCAGCTCCAAACGGCTGGGTGCCGTTGTAACTGTCAGTAAACCAGACAGTCTTCTGTGGCTTTCACTTCACGCAGCTCAAAAACTAACGTTTAATTATTTTCACCAAACACCGGTGTTATGTTCCGTAAGTAACCTATGGGGGAGTAATTACCCCCACCAAAGTGCTGACCCGACTTAATTACATCCGTCTGTGACATACATAACATACCTGGAAAAGCAGTGGGCAGGTTGCCATGACATTAGCGGTGCACATTCAGGTTTACGAGAGGAAGAAACTTGACCCCATGACCTTTCCTACAACGCCATCATCAGGCCAAAATTAGATTATTTGCCAAAATACCCAATACCATCAGCTTTCTTCCGAATCACAGAATGGCAGGTAGCAATTAAATGGCGTTTTCCTCCCTCTTGCCAAGGCTGTGAAATGCAAGAAGGGAAATCCCACAATGCAATGTTCCAGAAGTTCTCTCAACCTGATAGTTAATAGATTGATTAATGTCATCGATTGAACAGAGATTTAACCCACCCGTGGTCCCAGGCGTAGCCTATGACTGAGTTTGAGAACCATTGCCCTGCGGTTTCTGAATGATTGAGGTTAAATAACCACAACACACTGATTGCATGAATTGACTTGTATCGCCGTCTTCGTGTTGGCAGACGGAACCACAGGTTTTAAAAATATACATTCTGGGGAAGAAAACGATTGGCCGAAACACAGTGGGTCCCAAATGCGCTCCTGGGGCCACCTGTGTATGCTGGCCTTCGTTCCCAACACGGCTGCAAACTTTAACTGCCGGGCTGTCCGTTCTTCTTAATCACGTGCCTCTCTGCAGACCCCCAAAACCAAACAGACTGTGTTGACCACACTGAAAACATCAACAGCACATGATTAAGAAAAGTTTACACCTTGCTAAAAAGTTCTGCGATTGCAGCTGTGGTTGGAAGGAAGACCAGCATGCAGAGGGGGCCCCAGGGCCGGGTTTTGGAACCGCTGGTCTAACAATGCAATCGTGCTTTAACCACAACTGACGTGTAGGAACAGAGAAACACGCCGTGCAGACTGAAACTGAGAAAGTACCGCTGCAAGCCCTGTGTGTGTGAGAGCCCTGCATGTATGTGTGTGTGTTAGAGTGATGAGTGATGAGTGTGTGTGTGTGTGTGTGTTAGAGTGATGAGTGTGTGTGTGTGTTAGAGTGATGAGTGTGTGTGTATGTGTGTGTGTTAGAGTGATGAGTGTGTGTGTGTGTTAGAGAGATGAGTGTGTGTGTGTGTTAGTGATGAGTGTATGTGTTAGAGTGATGTGTGTGTGTGTGTTAGAGTGATGTGTGTGTGTGTGTGTGTGTTAGAGTGATGTGTGTGTGTGTTAGAGTGATGTGTGTGTGTGTGTTAGAGTGATGAGGGTGTGTGTGTGTGTGTGTTAGAGTGATGAGTGTGTTATTCTTCTCCTCTTTTTCCCTTTCTTTTCTCCTTTTCTGGCCCGAAGCTCCACCCATCGGGAGAGGAAAAGATGAACAAAAAATAATTGAGGAACGGGGAAATGAAGAAAAACACGGATCAGGCAAATGGAATGTCCTCGCTCCTTCAGATGTTTACAACACATGTGTGTGTGTGTGTGTGTGAGTGAGTGTGTGTTAGTGATGAGTGTGTGTGTGTGTGTGTTAGTGATGAGTGTGTGTGCGTGTTAGTGATGAGTGTGTGTGTGTGCGTGTGTGTGTTAGTGATGAGTGTGTGTGTGTGTGTGTTAGTGATGAGTGTGTGTGTTAGTGATGAGTGTGTGTGTTAGAGTGATGAGTGTGTGTGTGTGTGTGTTAGAGTGATGAGTGTGTGTGTGTGTGTTACGAGTGATGAGTGTGTGTGTGTTAGAGTGATGTGTGTGTGTGTTAGAGTGATGAGTGTGTATGTGTGTTAGTGATGAGTGTGTGTGTTAGAGTGATGAGGGTGTGTGTGTGTGTGTGTTAGAGTGATGAGTGTGTTATTCTTCTCCTCTTTTCCCCTTTCTTTTCTCCTTTTCTGGCCCGAAGCTCCACCCATCGGGAGAGGAAAAGATGAACAAAAAATAATTGAGGAACGGGGAAATGAAGAAAAACACGGATCAGGCAAACGGAACGTCCTCGCTCCTTCAAATGTTTACATTACATGTGTGTGTGTGTGTGTGTGAGAGTGAGTGTGTGTTAGTGATGAGTGTGTGTGTGTGTGTGTGTGTGTGTGTTAGTGATGAGTGTGTGTGTGTGTGTGCGTGTTAGTGATGAGTGTGTGTGTGTGTGCGTGTTAGTGATGAGTGTGTGTGTGTGTGTTAGTGATGAGTGTGTGTGTGTTAGTGATGAGTGTGTGTGTGTGTTAGTGATGAGTGTGTGTGTGTTAGAGTGATGAGTGTGTGTGTGCTAGTGATGAGTGTGTGTGTGTGTGTGTGTGTGTGTGTGTGCGTGTTAGTGATGAGTGTGTGTGTGTTAGTGATGAGTGTGTGTGTGTGTTAGTGATGAGTGTGTGTGTGTGTTAGAGTGATGAGTGTGTGAGAGTGTGTGTGTTAGAGTGATGAGTGTGTGTGTGTGCGTGTTAGTGATGAGTGTGTGTGTGTGTTAGTGATGAGTGTGTGTTAGTGATGAGTGTGTGTGTGTGCGTGTGTGTGTTAGTGATGAGTGTGTGTGTGTTACGAGTTATGAGTGTGTATGTGTGTGTTACGAGTGATGAGTGTGTGTGTGTGTGTGTGTGTGTGTTAGACCGCCGCGTGTGTTAGAACCCTGCATGTGAGAGCCCTGTGCGAGTGTGTGTGCATGTTAAGAGTCAGCAGAAATGACAACAGGGGAACCGTTGAGAGGCCTGCAGAATTGTACCGGCAGCATATGTGTTAGTGACACAATGCACGGGGGCAGAGCTGACCCAAACTCTCAGGGGCATGCCTGCGACTGACTGAGGAAACATCAGGTCTATCGACTGCAGTATACTTCAGGGCAAAACACTAAATCTGACACAAAAAAAAGATTCATAATCAAGCCTTTTTTTTTTCCTTTTTCTTTTTTTTAACAAAAATCTGTTCATGATTGGGTTTTTATTTTCTCCAAGAGGTGCAGTTACAGATGAAGAGCTGTGCCCGACACCCCAGGACAGTGAAGGGCCGTGTGAACACCACGGCAGGAGCCTACACATCTGTACAAAACTATCAGAATCCGTCTGACATTATTCACAACAGCAAAACGGTCAGCAAACTCCCCACCCGAGCCCCGTCAGTGACCAAACACGCAACGCTGGAAAACAACCACCCGGTTTTCCCCATTTCCTCAATTCCCGCGCGGGGTTCACATTTTTTGGATCATTTCATTTGTTAGAAAAAAAACCAGGGAAGGGTAATTTTTTAATCCAAATGATATCCCATTTGAGCCCAGGGCTGTTTGGCATGGCTGTCAAGTCTCCATAGTACTGCAGAAGCCCTTTTCTAAACCCTTTCCTGAACTCCCTCCACAGGTAGGAATACTGATTAATAGCCGATGTGGGAACGGGACGCCTCGCCCAGCACACTGGCACCCCCTGCTGGTAATACCCTGATTCGCACCATATGCCGCCATCTAGTGGACAAAGATCGGCAATACACCGCTCGCCCGCCAGCCTCCAATAAAAAAACCTGAGTTTTTGTAGCACACATTTTATTAGCACCGAGCTGCAAGTGTAGATGCAGGGTGGACCAGAGATGGCCCAAAGTGTGACCCAGTTTGGGGTTTTCTGGTTTTTCTTCGTAAAAAGCACCAAGCAGCTAAATTCTGGATTAATGTTAAGCGGCCCGCTGGGAGCACACGCGGGCCAAGATCGCTCGAGATCAGAGATCTCCGCTCGCCTCCAGAACCCTGAACCGGACTTGTGCTTCACCAGGGTCTCTCCCCTGCCCGGCCAGGTGGGCCCTGCCAAAAGTTCTGGAAAACGCAGTGTCAGTTCGGTTACCACACACAAACACGCATGCACGGCTCTTTCAAACACCTACGGGACGGTAGATCTCCAGGAACAGGGTCGGGCAGCCCTGCTCTAGCTGTTGAATGATGTGTGCTTTGTTAGCATTTGGAGTGAAAACCTGCAGGATGGTAGATCTCCAGGAACAGGGTCAGGCAGCCCTGCTCTAGCTGTTGAATGAGGTGTGCTTTGTTAGGGTTGGAGTGAAAACCTACAGGACTGTAGATCTCCAGGAACAGGCCTGGGCAGCCCTGATGTAGCCAGTGCCCCAACACCCCCATTGTGGGTCAGTTCAGTCTGATGGCCGTCCCGGGCCGTTCCGGAAGCGAAAAGCCCAGGTTCACACTAACGGACTGGGAGGACTCCACCTCACCATTGGAACGGGGACGAAGAGAAGAAATAAAATGGGGAAACGTGAGTTCCCGAGTTTGAATCCACTCGCGGCACGGCTAGAGCGGTGGAGAAAGTCGGAATAGGGCGCCTTCGGAACTCAAGGACGGGATCTGTTGCCCTGACAACAGGGCAGAGTGTTTGGTCACTGAGAGTGGGAGAGGCACATCAGACCCATTATCCCCCCCCCCCACCCCCTAAAAAAAATTATGACACACATTACAAAACAATATAAAATGAGATTACAGGAGTACAGTGGAACTGTGGTCGGTCATGGTCACATGACCCTCCGCGGTGAGGTCATAGGTCACCAGGAAGCGTGAGCAAGCTGGAGTAATGAAGGACGGAGGGCTCCTTCCAATCGCTTATTCTTCTCCTCTTTTTCCCCCTTTCTTTTCTCCTTTTCTGGCCCGAAGCTCCACCCATCGGGAGAGGAAAAGATGAACAAAAAATAATTGAGGAAGGGGGAAATGAAAAAAAAAACACGGATCAGGCAAACGGAATGTCCTCGCTCCTTCAAATGTTTACATTACATGTCAACAGGCAGACGCCTTTATCCAGAGCGACGTACAGTTGATTAGACTAAGCAGGAGACAATCCTCCCCTGGAGCAATGCAGGGTTAAGGGCCCTGCTCAAGGGCCCAACAGCTGTGCGGATCTGATTGTGGCTACACCGGGATTAGAACCACCGACCTTGCGTGTCCCAGTCATTTACCTTAACCACTACGCTACAGGCCGCCCCGGTAGTGTAGCAAATGTCAGTTGGAGTCCACACTGGTTACAGACGTGGCAGAGGGGGAGAGAGGTGGATCCACAGGTCGATCGTTTACACGTCAGGCTCCCGAAGAAATTATTTCCGCCATGGACGCGCCAATGTTTTCTTGCTCAAAAGAAAGATCGGGAGTTCTTGACATCTAAGGGGCTGGAATGTCCTCAAAGACGGCGGAGCTGGAACGTTTCCCCAGGTCGGGAGCGAGGGAAGAAAAGAGGAGAAGGAGAAGCGATTGGACCCGGGCGAGGCTGTGAGAGTCAGTGGCACCGCCCCGTTCGGCAGGAGGCACACCAGATCCGACTCATGCGCACGTGCCAATAAATTCACTCATCAATCTCTGAAAGATCCTGCAAATTAAAAAAAAAAAAAAACTGAAATTGTGAGAACATTATTATTATTCTTTTTTTTAAACAAAAACAAAAAAGAGCAAGAAATATGGAAAATGAAAAATGGTCGATAACATCCCCCCCATATATAAAAAAAAAAAAACATTTCCCCCCAATAACCTCCCCCCCCCCCCACACACACAGTTCCAGAGGGGCGGGGCTAGATGAGCAGAGGGGCGGGGCTAGATGAGCAGGGAGGGGGTGGGCTTCTTCCCAGGCCACGCCTCCTTGGCGTATTTCTTCTTGCGGGGCTCGTTGAGCGTCGCCTCGGAGACGAAAGCGGCGGGGGCGGGCTTGAGGGTGACGGGCGGCTGGGCGGTGGTCGGCGATAGGTCCACGTCGGGGGCGGGGTTTGGGAAGGGGAGGGCCAGCATGGCGCCGGCCCCGCCCGGGCCCCCCAGGTGCTGGGCGTCGTGGCTGCTGGGCGGGAGGTCGCCGTAGAGGCCGCCGCTGAACGGGAAGCTCTGCAGTCTCCGCCCCGCGGAGTCCTCCAGGCCCAGCGCGTTCGGGCCCTCCAGCTTCTTCTTCTGTGGTGAGGAGGAGGAGGAGGAGGATGGGGGCCAGGGGCATAGCATGTCAAACACAGATCCCGACTGCAGTGCTCCTCAGTATTTTAGTGTTTATTCCAGCCACTCACAGGGCTGCGGGCTCATACGCTAGTTCAGCCGGTCAGACCCTGCTTCAGATCTCAAACTCAAACCTGGCCGTTTCACAGATACTGAATAAGCTTCGGCCTGGACTAAACTGTTGTATGGAGATATGTATGTATTATACCTTGATTCAAATTTTAATTTAGTCTAGGACTGGGCTTAATCTGATTCTACAAAATTGACCCAGTGTTTTTCAGTATTTTAGAACATATTTTAAATCTTAAAGGGCTGTGGATTCGGACTGAACTTCAGGTTGATTCCGTGAATCCGTTTGAGAGCTACTTCCACAAAAGGCATTTATTTGGAATCAAGCTAATTATTTCTGAGCACAGCTCAGCTTTTGATACATTTTCACTGACTGAGAATTCACTGACAACTGAACTAAACACGCTGTACGAAGCTACTACGGTACATTTTATATACGGACGCAACTTTAAGCCGTAATACCAAAGTTGGCCAATAGGTGGCACCCAAGATGAGGTTTGAGCAGTGAGGAGAGCCGATGTAGCTGCAGGCTATCAGGACCACTGTGCCAGGCCTGCTGTAAAGGCTACACACGCTGTGTGCTGTAGGCAGCGGACGCCGCAGAAACCTTACCTTCATGGGGACGACTGCTGTCTGAATCATGTTCCTGAACCGCCCCACAGAGGGATCAACGTCCTCTGCAAAGACAAATACACATGGCAGAGAGGGCGTAAGTCTTGTGTGAGTGAGTGAGTGAGTGAGTGAGTGTGTGTGTGAGTGAGTGAGTGAGTGAGTGAGTGAGTGAGTGAGTGAGTGAGTGAGTGAGTGAGTGTGTGTGTGTGTGTGTGTGTGTGTGTGTGTGAGTGTGAGTGAGTGAGTGAGTGAGTGAGTGAGTGAGTGAGTGAGTGAGTGTGAGTGAGTGAGTGAGTGAGTGAGTGAGTGAGTGAGTGAGTGAGTGAGTGAGTGAGTGAGTGAGTGAGTGTGTGTGTGTGTGTGTGTGTGTGTGTGTGTGTGTGTGTGTGTGTGTGTGTGTGTGAGTGAGTGAGTGAGTGAGTGAGTGAGTGAGTGAGTGAGTGAGTGAGTGAGTGAGTGTGTGAGTGAGTGAGTGAGTGAGTGAGTGTGTGTGTGTGTGTGTGTGTGTGTGTGAGTGTGTGAGTGTGTGAGTGAGTGAGTGTGCGTGTGCGTGAACAGGTAGTGTGTACCTGGGTTGATGATCTCGTTGTCCTCGTTGAAGGTGACTCTGGAGTTCCTCCTCTTGCGTTTGGGCCGCTGCAGGTCCAGGGTGCCCTCCTCGATGGTGAGGGTGGAGATGCGCTTGTTGTGGGCCGTGTTAAACTCCGTCAGGTTCTGCAGGGGTGGTGGGGGGAACGCAGAGCCATTACCACACATATTATCTATCAATCACTCACACTTGCACGCACACACTACACACACACTCACAGTCTCTCTGAACACACACACACAGTCTCTCTCCCTCTCTCTCACGCACGCAGTCACACAGTCACAGTCACAGTCACAGTCTCTCACACACGCACGCACGCACGCACGCACGCACGCACGCACGCACGCACGCACGCACGCACGCACGCACGCACGCACGCACACACGCACACACGCACACACCTCCAGTTCCGTCTCCTCCTCTGGGAGCCCCAGCAGGCCCTTCAGCTCCTCGTCCTCCCCGGCCTCCCCGGGAGCAGAGCTGGGCTGTGATTGGGGCTTCTCTCTGATGGTGTAGGCGCGGGTCGACGCCCCGAACGACACGGTGGAGTCGATGGGCACCTGCTGGGGCTTATGGGCCTCCAGCCGGATGTGACCCAGGAAGGTGCCGTGGGCTGGGGGTCAGAGGGCAAAGGTCAGTCGCACACTCACTCACTCACTCACTCACGTACACGCGCACACACACGCCGGCCCGGCCGCACTCACTGCTGTTGAGGTCGATGAGGAATAGTCTCTTCAGGTGTTTGTGGTAGACCAGGGCCGCGTGCACACGTGAGCAGGACTGGTGGTCGATGATGAAGTCGCACATGTCCGGGTTCCTCCCAAACAGGTAGTACTTCTTCTCATCGATAATCAGCTTCTACAGACACAGACACACACGCACGCACACACAGATACAGACAGACACACACACACAGAGACAGAGACACACAGAGACACACACACAGCCACACAGACACACACGCACAACCACAACTGCTGTTTGTCTTGCCATAAACATGTTAAACACAAAACAAGAGCTACTTCTGCTTCAATATGATTCAATTAACCTACATTAACCAACCTGTGTGTGCATGAGAGGGTGTGAATGCGTCTGCATGTGTATGCGTAGGTGTATTTGTGTGTGCAAGAGTGTGTGAATGTGCGTGTATTGAGTGTGCATGAATGTATGTGTGTGTGTGTGTGTGTGTGTGTGTGAACATGCACCATCTGTGCCACTGAGTCATAACACAGAGCGCATCTCCACACTCAGAGCTTAAATCTCAGGGCTGCGCTTAATCTGGCACCTCTGGAGACCCGGGGGCCACAGGGGCCCAGCCCGCAGCTGCCCACGCAGGGGGGCCACAGGGCTGGGGACCGCAAGGTCAGTATCAGGTGCAGGGACAGCAATGGACACATGCAAGACACACAGACTGACCAATGGAACACAACCTGCCAGCTGGATTATGGGAAATGGAGTTCCTTCCACAGGCTCAGCGGCCAACCAGCATGTCTTTCTTCATTGTTATACTTTACAAACACCATCAATGGGCACCAAGGAAAATGCAAAGCAGAAACACTGTCCCCACCTGCTCCCTTTACTTTTATTCAACACACACAAGTTTTTATTTATTAAACATACGTTTGCTAGATGTCTGTAGCGTAGTGGTTAAGGTACATGACCGGGACCCGCAAGGTCAGTGGTTCCATCCCTGGTGTAGCCACAATAAGATCTGCATAGCGCTTGGGCCCTTGAGCAAGGCCCTTAACCCTGCATTGCTCCAGGGGAGGACTGTCTCCTGCTTCGTCTAATCAACTGTATGTCGCTCTGGATAAGAGGGTCTGCCAAATGCCATTAATGTAACGTAATATACTGTAAGGTTCGATTGTGGTTCTATATGCATGGATTGAGTATGAATTGAACCGCATTTCTTTTCCAAATGTTTTTGGATTTCTGAAGATTTATACACATTGAGCGCAACAATTTTACCGTCCTCTCTATTGTACAAACACGGAAAAGGCCAAGAGTTGAGGGGATGTAGGCAAGTTCACAGTCGCCAGTTTAAAAATCAATCAGTGGGCGACAATGTACAATGCAGGGGTGAGATATTTTTGCAAACTAATATAAGGCGAGAGTGAGGGCAATTTTGAAAACAACAATGTGGCTTTAGTATGTTGCGCAATCCAGGAGAGCAGCTGAAACTAAAGATCACACACACACACTCACCTCCACTAGCTTGTCCCCTTTCACAACGTCCAGATGCAACCCCGGGGGAGGTTTCCCTGCCCTAGGACACAAACACATCGCAGAAACTGAGAAAACGATCTATCAAAGATTTGGGTCTCAAAATGTTGGAATAAACAACAACCACTACGACGCATTCATGCACGTCGTAGTCGTACACATATAGCAAATGGCCCCAATTTACCCCTTTGTTTTTGCCGTTACGCTAGCACATAAGTAATGAAATGGGAAAACTTAGCAAGCTAGCCAGGCAGCTAAGTTAGCCCGTTTTCAACCATTCACCATATCTAACGTTATACACGCAAGCTTTGCAGCGAGCATTTCGGTTACGTGAAGATAAAAGCTGATACGCGACCAAAACACCACAAGACCTGTTAGCCAGCCAGTATCCATTACTTCTAAAAGTTAATAAAGCTAGATTCAGGTTGACTACACGCAGAGAACAGCGAGTTACAACAATTAACGTAGCATAGCTAGCTAACATTAACTTGATAAGTAGCTAACGTCAGATCGCTGTAGAGAGAGACCACCAATGTTGCAAGATAAGTATAACTCTTTCAACGGAATTAACATAAGACACTCAGCCAAATATCTGCAACATTCATAACGTCGTTTAATTGCAGAACGTCTTACCATGATGGACAATCAAATAGAGGTAAGTTTGCAACGGGTTTCGCTGCCATCTTGCCTCATTCATCATTCACGCACTCCTGAGGAAAGCTGGGTACGTGGCGGACTTCCGTGTCAACGACAAAGTGTTTTGCTGGGAGTTGTAGTTCAAAACTATCTCGATAATGAATCCATTACATTACATTATTGGCATTTGGCAGACGCTCTTATCCAGAGCGACGTACGACAAAGTGCATACCCATAACCAGGGCTAAGTGCGCTGAAAGACCCTAGAGGGAAGTACAATTTCAATTGCTACCCGTACAACAAAGATAAGGACCAGGGCCTATTTTTTTTACTTTTATCTCAGCAACATGATAACAATTGAATTAAATAAATCCTACGCCAAAAAATTGTATATTGAAGCAAAGTTTATTACCGAATTAAGCTACTTCTTGAACTGTAAATGGGGCGACATGGCTCAGGCAGTAAGAGCAGTCGTCTGGCAGTCGGAAGGTTGCCGGTTCGATCCCCCGCCCGGGCTGTGTCGAAGTGTCCCTGGGCAAGTCTCCGAGCAAGACACCTAACCCCTGGTTGGTGCCTTGCATGGCACTTCATTGCCTTGCAGCCAATCGCTGTGAGTGTGTGTATGAATGGGTGAATGAGAAGCATCAATTGTACAGCACTTTGGATAAAGGCGCTATATAAATGCCAACCATTTACCATTTGTAAATACTAAATGTCAAAAATATAATAGCTTAAGCACATTGTGTTCCTTTATTTCGAACATGTAAAATAGTAACAAAACAGAAACATCAAATTCCCCTCCACCAGCACTTAAACTTAAACCTATTTACATGTGCGAAAAGGAGTAGAAAGAAGTAACATTTACAGTGGTGTGAAAAAGTGTTTGCCCCCTTCCTGATTTCTTATTTTTTTGCATGTTTGTCACACTTAAATGTTTCAGATCATCAAACAAATTTAAATATTAGTCAAAGACAACACAAGTAAACACAAAATGCAGTTTTTAAATTAAGGTTTTTATTATTATGGGAGAAAAAAAATCCAAACCTACATGTGAAAAAGTGATTGCTCCCCCTGTTAAAACATAACTTAACTGTGGTTTATCAAACCTGAGCTCAATTTCTCTCGCCACACCCAGGCCTGATTATTGCCATACCTGTTCTCAATCAAGAAATCACTTAAATAGGACCTGCCTGACAAAGTGAAGTCGACCAAATGATCCTCAAAAGCTAGACAGCATGCTGAGAGCTAAAGAAATTCAGGAACAAATGAGAAAGAAAGTAATTGAAAAGTGAGTTATAAAGCCATTTCTAAAGCTTTGGGACTCCAGCGAACCACAGTGAGAGCCATTACCCACAAATGGCAAAAACATGGAACAGTGGTGAACCTTCCCAGGAGTGGCCAGTCGACCAAAATGACCCCAAGAGCGCAGCGACGACTCATCCAAGAGGTCACAAAAGACCCCACAACAACATCCAAAGAACTGCAGGCCTCACTTGCCTCAGTTAAGGTCAGTGTTCATGACTCCACCATAAGAAAGAGACTGGGCAAAAATGGCCTGCATGGCAGAGTTCCAAGATGAACACCACTGCTGAGCAAAAAGAACATTAAGGCTTGTCTCAATTTTGCCAGAAAACATCTTGATGTTCCCCAAGACTTTTGGGGAAATACTGTGGTCTGACGAGACAAAAGTTGAACTTTTTGGAAGGTGTGTGTCCCATTACATCTGGTGTAAAAGTAACACCGCATATCAGAAAAAGAACATCATACCAACAGTAAAATATGGTGGTGGTAGTGTGATGGTCTGGGGCTGTTTTGCTGCTTCAGGACCTGGAAGACTTGCTGTGATAAATGGAACCATGAATTCTGCTGTCTACCAAAAAATCCTGAAGGGGTCAAAGTCCTGACCTGAATCCTATTGAGATGCTGTGGCATAACCTTAAAAAGGCGGTTCATGCTCAAACCCTCCAATGTGGCTGAATTACAACAATTCTGCAAAGATGAGTGGGCCAAAATTCCTCCACAGCGCTGTAAGAGACTCAAAGCAAGTTATTGCAAACGCTTGATTGCAGTTGTTGCTGCTAAGGGTGGCCCAACCAGTTAGGTTTAGGGGGCAATCACTTTTTCACACAGGGCCATGTAGGTTTGGATTTTTTTTCTCCCTTAATAATAACCTTCATTTAAACTGCATTTTGTGCTGTCTTCGACTAAAATTTTAATTTGTTTGATCTGAAACATTTAAGTGTGACAAACATGCAAAAAAAGAAATCAGGAAGGAGGCAAACACTTTTTCACACCACTGTATGTACTCCTACCCCTTTCATCCCTAAACACATTTTCATTCAATACTTATTAGCAAACTCAAACTGTCAAAAGCACATTTTTAGCACTGTATTTAGTCACTTCCTCCTTACCATCCTATTTCATGGTACATCAATTATGTTTACCAGCACAAAACATGGCAATTTTATAAAATGTGTATTTGGTGTGTAAAATGTCTAACGTTGCGGCTGATCTCTGCGGCTATTTGTGTCGTGCGTCTGTGCGTACTTCCTTTTAAATTGCACAGGATCTCCAACCAAGAGCTTTTCTCAGAACGAAAACCCGAACAGTGACTGCAGGCGCTGTTTTTTTTTCTCTCTCTCTCTCTCTTTCTCACACCCTCGCTTTCTCTCTCTTAATTTGGTTTGCATTGAGAATAGTTGTCCAGACGCGGTGGAAAACTCGGCACTCCTCCGCTTCGGGTGACCCAGCGATGGATGGCGCGGGGAGCGAGATTCTGTCCCTACAGGACTACGTCGCGTCCCTGGATGACTGCACTCTTCCTCGCATTCTGCAGATCTGCTCTGGAGTGTATTTCCAAGGCGAGTAGTACCCAGTACCACTTCTAATACTAATAATGATTCTTGTTGTAGCAAGCCGTCATTCATAGTTTTTGAATGCATCTATATTAAAACATGTATAGTTATGCATACAGATTTTGACAAGAGCTCGTGGCATTGTATTGCTGGTCGTCTCGTATAGTCAACGGGGTATATATTAAACATTGCCTAGTATACATTCAAATGTAAGAAGCATTGTTTTTAAATATGGATATGAAAACCGTTGGAGATATAGAGAATGAATTCATAAATAGTCTGCATTTCAGTTTCAGTATTCATGTGGGTGAAAATTATTTATTAAATTTGAAAATAGTTAGCCTTTGTTTGCACTGACAGCCTATTTGCATATCAGTGGGAAACTACAAATTGCAATGGAACTACCGCTTTTGTGATAACTAAAGTAAAGGTAATGTTTTTCTTTTCTTTGATCCAGAGACAACATCACTTGTGCAATCTTGCATATAGGCTTCATTGTGGCGATGGTAGCAGTGTCGTAATGTACCGAGAGTGCATATTTCGTTTGTACCCTACGTTTTTAACAGTGTTCAACGTTAATAGAATTGGGATCCTGATTTAAATCTACGCATCACCACATTTTAAGTGCACAATTTGAAGACTTCGTTTTTTATTCAGACATATTGAATTACAACTGACGGACCTACGACAAATATTTTATGAACTCTTTTTAAATCAAGAACACTACAATTGCCAGGAATGTAAGGTATACGCTCTCAGAACAGATGTGATAAAAAACCAAATGCCAAATGTGTGAACGCGCCTCTTTGTCTAGTTAAAAGCAACACCTTTTGTGTTACCTTCTTCCCTTTTAACGCGAAACCTTTTGAGGGTATTGTTTAAAAAGTGGTGCTCAATTTCCAACTTAAATTTCAAGTGTTTGGTCACTGTTAAACACTGTTATGCAGCGTTTGCTTTTTTACCATACATAGTTTTGTTGAATGATAACAAGGGGTTACTATATTTATCCTCACCTCATATGAGCCATTCTGTGGTGCAAGCCAAACATGAGGCGAGTGAGTGGTCTGGTATCTGTTAAGACACTGTTCCAGTGTGTGGATGGGCCCCATGGTCTGGTATCTGTTAAAGCTCTGTTCCAGTGTGTGGATGGGCCCCATGGTCTGGTATCTGTTAAAGCTCTGTTCCAGTGTGTGGATGGGCCCCATGGTCTGGTATCTGTTAAAGCTCTGTTCCAGTGTGTGGATGGGCCCCATGGTCTGGTATCTGTTAAGGCTCTGTTCCAGTGCGTGGATGGGCCCCATGGTCTGGTATCTGTTAAAGCTCTGTTCCAGTGTGTGGATGGGCCCCATGGTCTGGTATCTGTTAAGGCTCTGTTCCAGTGTGTGGATGGGCCCCATGGTCTGGTATCTGTTAAGACACTGTTCCAGTGTGTGGATGGGCCCCATGGTCTGGTATCTGTGAAGTCTCTGTTCCAGTGCGTGGATGGACCCCATGGTCTGGTATCTGCTAAGGCTCTGTTCCAGTGTGTGGATGGGCCCTATGGTCTGGTATCTGTTAAGGCTCTGTTCCAGTGTGTGGATGGGCCCTATGGTCTGGTATCTGTTAAGGCTCTGTTCCAGTGCACCCCCAGTGCACCCCAGTCTATGCACCCCCCCACCCCCCCCCACCCCCGCCCAGATGTACAGCACTGTCGGTTGGGACCAATGAATTTAGCAATGGTCTCAAAAATGTTTCCTCTTTGTATTTCACATTGTGAAACCCTTCCTTAATTTATTTCCTGGCACAGGCCAAACCACTGGCTTCATATAAGTCAACCGACTTAGTTTCAATTCGCACATCTACGCAGCTGGGTAATGTACATACTGACCCCACACTGAAGATGCACCTGTCCCCATACCTCCCTGTAATCTCTAATTGTTTTTCAGTTTTCACAATAGTGTGTGTCAGTATTTACTAGGCTTGTGTTCGCCAGGATGGTTTTATTGTTTATTTTTTGGGGCGACCTGTAGCATTGCGGTTAAGGACCATGACTGGGAACAGTCAGTGGTTCGATCCCCGGTGTAGCCAGAATGAGGTCCACACAGCCGTTGGGCCCTTAAGCAAGGCTCTGCATTGCTCCAGGGGAGGATTGTCTCCTGCTTAGTCACTCTGGATAAGAGCATCTGCCAAATGCCAATAATGTACTGTAATGTTCCGTTTGTTTGGCTATTTAAGCCGTTTTCTGTTGTCCCTAAATAAAACGTTTTTATACGACGCAATGCACAAGAATAATATACGCTTGACAGATATAATCAATAAGACAATCCTCCCCTGGAGCAATGCAGGGTTAAGGGCCTTGCTCAAGGGCCCAACAGCTGTGCAGATCTTATTGCGGCTACACCGGGATTAGAACCACCGACCTTGTGGGTCCCAGTCATTTACCTTAACCACTAGGCTACAGGCTGCCCTCTAACCAACCACAACCAAATTTTTTTTCATTTTTTATTTATTTTTAAGTAAAAGAGCAATGTGGTGTGCACTCTCAGAAAAAAAGGAACAAATCCAAGTCACTGGGGCGGAACCCTACCCAGCAAGCAATATATAATTAATTTGTACCTTTTTTTGCGCCCAAAGAGTACATTACTGGACTCTCAGGGTACATATTGGAAATGTGATCCTTGAAGAACAAACATGCACCTCCACTGTCACTTTATTTCTGAGCGTGTGGGCTGAGGTCTGCGTCTCATTGGCTGTTGGTTGCCCCCGGTCACAGGGTCGGTGTACGAGCTGGGCGGGAGCGAAGTGTGCCTGTCCACGGGAGACCTGGTGAAGGTGATCGGCGTCCAGCTGCAGTCCGTCACCTGTGAGGACCTCGGGACCAATGAGACGTCAGAGCTGTCTCTGGACTACACAGGTGAGCCTCACCGCGGCACCTGACCAATCGGGCGGCCCTTTGGTGCTGCGTCGCGTGACGCTGTCGTTTTTCTGTGACCCCCTCGCCGTGCGCTAACCCGCCGTTCCCGCGCCTCGCCAGGCAGGTTCCGGATGCTTCCGGAGGACGAGCTCTTCGGGTGCGTGGAGGACATGGTGGAGCTGGTGCTGAAGGAGCCGGACGCCTGCGACACCTTCAGCTTCACCTGCCAGCAGGACCTGGAGCTGGAGGACTGCCGGGTCCCGGCCGGGCAGCCCCTCAGCTTGCTGTCCGTGGAGCGGCAGGGCGGGGGCGAGGGCGGGGGCGGGGGCGAGGGCGAGGGCGAGGGCGTGGCCCGCTGCTGGCTGGACGGGCCGGCGGGGCGGGAGGTCCTGGTGCCGCTGTCGTTCCGCGGAGCGTTCTACGAGAGCGAGAGCGGCCACGCCTACGCCGTGCGGGAGATCGTCAGCTCGCCACGCCTCCGGCGCCGCCGGTACCGCCGCGCCCAGGAGGCCGGGCCGGACGGACCGCTCCGCCTCACACCCGTGCACTCAGTCCAGGCCATCATGCACCGTGAGTCCCGCCAGGGCCACCTCACCTGTGCCCATCCTACACCCTGTCTGAACCCCTACACCCTACACCCTACACCTCACCTGTGCCCATCCTACACCCTGTCTGAACCCCTACACCCTACACCCTACACCTCACCTGTACCCATCCTACACCCTGTCTGAACCCCTACACCCTACACCCCACCTCACCTGTACCCATCCTACACCCTGTCTGAACCCCTACACCCTACACCCCACCTGTACCCATCCTACACCCTGTCTGAACCCCTACACCCTACACCCTACACCTCACCTGTACCCATCCTACACCCTGTCTGAACCCCTACACCCTACACCCTACACCTCACCTGTACCCATCCTACACCCTGTCTGAACCCCTACACCCTACACCCCACCTCACCTGTACCCATCCTACACCCTGTCTGAACCCCTACACCCTACACCCCACCTGTACCCATCCTACACCCTGTCTGAACCCCTACACCCTACACCCTACACCTCACCTGTACCCATCCTACACCCTGTCTGAACCCCTACACCCTACACCCTACACCTCACCTGTACCCATCCTACACCCTGTCTGAACCCCTACACCCTACACCCTACACCTCACCTGTACCCATCCTACACCCTGTCTGAACCCCTACACCCCACCTCACCTGTACCCATCCTACACCCTGCCTGAACCCCTACACCCCACCTGTACCCATCCTACACCCTGCCTGAACCCCTACACCCCACCTCACCTGTACCCATCCTACACCCTGTCTGAACCCCTACACCCTACACCTCACCTGTACCCATCCTACACCCTGTCTGAACCCCTACACCCCACCTCACCTGTACCCATCCTACACCCTGCCTGAACCCCTACACCCTACACCTCACCTGTACCCATCCTACACCCTGTCTGAACCCCTACACCCTACACCCCACCTCACCTGTACCCATCCTACACCCCACCTCACCTGAACCCATCCTACACCCTGTCTGAACCCCTACACCCTACACCTCACCTGTACCCATCCTACACCCTGTCTGAACCCATCCTACACCCTACACCCTACACCCTACACCCTACACCCCACCTGTACCGATCCTACACCCTGTCTGAACCCCTACACCCTACACCCCACCTGTACCCATCCTACACCCTGTCTGAACCCCTACACCCTACAACCCACCCTACTTAAACCAGGGGTGGCCTGTAGCGTAGTGATTAAGGTACATGATTGTTGACCCCTTGAGCAAGGCCCTTAACCCTGCATTGCTCCAGGGGAGGATTGTCTCCTGCTCAGTCTAATCAACTGTACGTCGCTCTGGATAATAAGCGTCTGCTGAATGCCAATAATGTAATGTAGGCTCTTCGTCTTTTCATCCTCTGCTGTTAAAATTGCAACACATTGCTTACAACTGTTTAATGTCCAATTGTATTTGTAGACCCAACACATCACACGTGCACTCTCTCTCACCGACACCTTCCATCCCATGTAATGATACAGAATAATGACTGTTTTCATATCAAATCTTTTATTTTATAGTCTCCTTTAACGGCACCCTGTTGATGCACACGAGACCGAGAAAAAGAAAAAGGCCTTTGCTTTCAACAAAGTGAAAGCTGTCTCGCATTAGCTTGGGTGCAAACTTTTTTTTTTCCTGTTCACCACAAGTTTTTGTTCACAGCCTGAAACGATTACATGCAGTCATCCAAGTAACCACTAAAGGGGAACACACAGTCTTTTAAGAAGAACAATAATAAGAGTAATCGCAATTTAATGTCTGACTGTAACATGCAGTGACAATCACTTCTCCCATCACCTCCATCTTATTTAGATCAGTGACCGGCGAGCAAAATGGAACCTTCTTAATAAAACTGCAAAAAATGCCACGTACTACATTCCCCCTTTAATAGAAAGTATTAGCTTGTTTTAAGTTACTGTTTGCTTGAGAAGTGATATTTTTCTCTCCCCATTAGCAGTTGTCTTTGTCTCATTTAGCATTTATTTATTTATTTATTTATTTACGGAGTCTAAATATAAGGCAAAGGCACTAGTTGAGTCTGACCAATGTTCGGTGTTGAGGTGGAGGCGCTCGACCGCGAGCGAAACAAAATGGAACCTACGGCTCAAAATGGCCGAACGGCAGTGGTCAGAAGCGTTGGCTGTGAGCGTCGGCCTTGCTAACCGCCCTTCCCTGCCCCCCCCACAGTGAGGAAGAACGTGGTGCAGTTCCCGTCCAGCCTGGAGGTGGATGTGACGGACGTGTCGGAGAGCTGCGGGGACGTGGTGTTCGTCACGCCGCTGACCCTCCCCGAGGTGGCGGCGCGGGCGGCCGACGCCTTCCCGGCCGTGGTGGAGGTGCTGGAGGCGCCGGAGAGCGCGCGGCCGCTGTTCCGCTGCCGCTGGCTGCCCCCGCTGCGCCCGGGCCGGCTCCTGGTGCTGCGCGGGGCGGGCGAGGCGCGCATGGTGCTGGCCTCCAGCTTCAAGGGCTGCCGGGAGCGCCGCCACTTCCTGCTGTCCAGCCGCTACGGCGGCAGCTTCCGGCGGCGGCCGCGGAACTTCGGCTCCGCCTACGAGCTGTACGCGGCCTCGTGCCGCGGGCCGGCGGGCCTGACGGTGACCGTGGCCATGCAGTGGGAGTCCCCCGCCGACGACCTGCCCTCGCTGAGCGTCGGGGACCAGCTGGAGGTGCTGCGGCGGGGGAGGGCGGAGCCGGGTCGCCGCGGCGACGACGACGGTGACCACGGCGACGGGGCGGGGGCGTGGCCTCAGGGCGAGGACGTGCTGGTGTGCCGGCGAACGTCGGAGGCGGACGAGGAAGACGAGGACGAGGAGGAGGGGGAGGAGGAAGGGCGAGGCGAGGAGAGCGAGGAGGTGAGCCTGCCCATGTACCTGCAGGGCCGGTTCGTGGAGAAGCTCGCCGACACCAAGAAGCGCTACGGCCTGCCGGAGCTGGTGGAGCGGTTGGCGCTGCCGCTGGACGTGAAGGCGGTCCGCCGCGACCCCAACCTGGAGGCCGACCCGCTGCCCGCCCTCTCCTCCCTGCAGCTGGAGGAGATCACGTCCGAGCCCACGGTGATGGCCAGCCTCCTGGAGCAGCCCAACGTGGTCTTCGAGCTGCCCATTCGCTGGCTCTCCATGACCGTGTCCTTCACCGGCGACCCCCTGCCCTGGCCCGAGGGCCCTCCTCGCCCGGAGCCCCGCTGGGAGACCGTCACCGAGGTGACGGACCAGTTTTACTTCGAGTTCCGGAAGCTGGCGAACCAGGACACCGATGCGCCCCCTCCCCGCCCGCCCAAGAGGAGGACACAGTCCGCACAGAAGGCCCCGCCCGCTGCCACCTCCTGCTCCAATCAATCGTCCCGACTGTGCAAGGGCCAGTCGCTCTCCCAGTCGATGGACAAGATGACGCTCGGCTCCGATTGGCTGGGCAAAGCCCCTCCTCTGCCATCACCCCTGGTGAGTCACCATAAAATTACACAATAGAGGAGAGTCACGGAGTCATGGAGTCATGGAGAACCCTTTTCCCCAGGGCTACCGAACCCTGTTCCTGTAGATCTACCGTCCTGTAGGTTTTTATTTCAACCCTAATTTGGCGCACACCCGTTTCTACTAATTGGCAACTCGACAAGATTTCTAACTGGATGAGGTGTGCTTTGTTAGGGTTGGAGTGAAAACCTACAGGATGGTAGATCTCCAGGAACAGGGTTGGGCAGCGCTGCTCGAGCAATCGGTATCTGCAGTTTTGAAGCACACAGAGAACAGCTCACGTTGATGGAGGTTCAGTGGATCTTTCGAGAAATTTCAGTAAATACTGAATGAGATTTAGACGTGGCGACTGAGAAGGCCATGATACTGTCTGGCTCGTGCTCCCATAGCCAATCGGTATGAGTGTGGATGGGGGCAATTCATCTGCGGGGAATTAATACATTTAAAATGCTTTTCACACTGCACCTGGAGTCCCCTAATCTATTGTCACTTCGTTTTTTCATAAAAGTGCAATAAAATATTTGCCTGCAATAAAAGAAACTGGGTAACGCTTTATTTTACAGCCTGTTATTTGCCTAGTATTTAGTCAGTAGTTATTGGTTAACTATTTTGATGTCAGAGGTAAGTACTATGAAACGGGCTGTAAAAAATATTTACACCGTACTTATATATGGTACTTACTGACTTTGTTTCATTTTACCAAGCACTGTAATCAAAGTAGTTGCCTAATAGCTGTGTACTTACCAAGTAACTATACGGGCTGTAATATAAAGCATAGCCGTAACTTGTATAAAAACCGAATTATGCTTTTCCAGAGAGGTCTGACACCAATTGAAAGTATGACTTTGAATTTGTTGCAAAAATGTCAATATGACAAAATGTACGCTCTTTCCTGGAAATGTGTGTGTGAATGTGTGCATGTTTTGATATGAATGAGATTTAAATGGGAGTGGCGATCTGTCGTTTGTGTCTTTAATGTTTCTAAATTGTACTGTGAAGCGGAAAAACACATTTCCACCCGGCGCGGACAGTAACGTTTCGAAATAATAATTTCCTCCAGGACGCTGGGAACGAGCCCCCGCCACTCATCCCCAGGAAGCCGACTGCCAAGGCAAGCAGCTTCGCCCACTCCAACATGTACACCAAGACCCCCAAACGAGAGAAGAAGAAGAAGAAAGGTGTGTGTCCCCAGATACAGCTCTGTCAGTTTCTGTCCAGTGTTACTGGAGGACTTTGGTCCTTTGCAAAAGCAAGGGCCCTGAAGCAGGGAATGAAGCGGCCTGTAGCGTAGTGGTTAAGGTAAACGACTGGGACACGCAAGGCCGGTGGTTCTAATCCCGGTGTAGCCACAATAAGATCCGCACAGCCGTCGGGCCCTTGAGCAAGGCCCTTAACCCTGCATTGCTCCAGGGGAGGATTGTCTCCTGCTTAGTCTAACCAACTGTACGTCGCTCTGGATAAGAGCGTCTGCTAAATGCCAATAATGGAATAGAATGTCAGAAATAAAGGTGTGAAATGTGCCTAAAAAGGTAAAAAATGCTTGTTGCTGGGTTGGTACCCTTATAGGTACATAAATTTGTGCCCCTCACCAGTAATATATATTTAATTTGTAGTTTTTTTTTTGCTTGGAAAATGTACTCCCCCCTTACAAAAAAACTGCAATACAGCTGAAGAAATATGCAGCATAACTGCAGTTCAACCGTGTCCAAAATACCACATTTGTTACTGCGGTATTACTAGTTTTGTTTGGAAGGGCGTTTGTACACAGAGACTTTCAGGGTACAGTTGGAAAAATGTGATCCTTGAAGAACAAAAATGTACCTCCACTCAGACTTTATTTCTGAGAATATACCAACTCTAGATTCAACATAAGTTTATATGGGCGTAATGTACAGAAACTGTGAAGAAGAATGTCTTCACAAAGCTGAAAAAGAAAAAAAGCACTTTTGAAGTCCTTGAGGTCACTGTGTGGAATAGCTTGCCAGGTCATGTAGTGGAGGATAGAAACTCTGGGCTTCTCACAACCAGGCTGGATATGACGCTTTAGTATGTTTATTTTCTTTTTGGCGGTTTTATACAGTTCATTTCCTCGTCGTCTTCTTCAAAAGGCCTGGTGCAGTCATGACTTTTGTTCACAAAAAGTACTTCACGCATCGTTTTGTTCACACATTCTCACAGCTGCCCAAAATAGCCTCGCTGCCACACTGAGGTTTTAAACTGCAGTTCAGTTTGAGCCTCTTCTAATGTCTGTGCAACCAGGGAGATTTTTAAACAGCAGAAGTTAAAATCCATTAACTCCATGTACCTATAACACTCACCCCCCCCCACCCCCTCTCTTTCCCTCTCCCCCTCCTCAAGCAGGAAGGCGAAACAGTGACCATGACTACGAGGATATTTTAGACGTGGTGAAGAACGCAAAGGACATCTTATTCTACTGAAATGTCGCCCCCTGCGTCCCATAAGACTGCAGAACCACCCCAGGAGAAGCGGAGACGACGTCGGCGTTTTCACAAGCGTGAAGAACTACCGCTGAAAGCCGAGGGCATTTAGCCATCATGATTATATACGTTTATACTTGATTTTATACATCCAGCATTTCATACTCCCACCTTTCCCAGTCCCTCTGCTTTACAATGTTCCAGGAAAAGCCTTCATAACCAAGGAACACCAGGCCAAGTCCCTCTCCAAGAGGAAAGACAGTCCACAGAATGACTTCAATTAGCACGTTTTCTGAAACTCATTAGCACTGGGGAGTAAAGTGGTTTTCAAAGGGCCAAAAGGGCCATTTTATTATTTTATTTTATTTTTTTACAGCCAACAAACTGGACAGTCACTCCAGTTGAGAACTGAACTGGAAGTGCGCGTATGCTTGGTCATCTTGTTTCTACGGTTATTTATATTTGTGTCAGAGGCACGCCTGCGTTCTGCTCTGCCGGCTGAAATGACTTCTTTTATTTTCCAAGAACACGGAACTTATAAACGCTCTTTCTCAAACCCCCAAGAGGGGAAAAACAAAACCAGCGTCAAGCTTCCGTCCTGCTCTCACTTCCTCATCAGCCAGCCAACCACAGAGCAGCGAGGTGCCAATTGTGCAGCTGTGTGTGTGTGTGTGCATGCCTTGTGTGAGTGTACATGTATATGATGTAGTTTAGCAGCAGAGACCTGGCTATAGATGCCTATTGTGCAGCTGTGTGTGTGTGTCTCCTTTTGTGCGTGTGTGCATGTGTATATATGGCACTCGAAGCACAAAAACAGGATGTAGTTTAGCAGGAGTGGGTTATACTCATGATTATATAGAAGGGGAAGGGGAAGCCGGAGGAGGGGTGTTGTCAGAGTTTCACAGGTGAGACTGGGGACAGGAAGAAGCTTGCAAATTCAGCCACAGCACTGCTGAAGGTGGATGTGGTGGACGTGTCTTGAGACGTGTCCAGAGCCCACACCCAAACTGGAGCAGCCTGGAGCCTGGTGGCTAAGGTACATGACTGGGGCAGCCTGTAGTGTAGTGGTTAAGGTACATGACTGGGGCAGCCTGTAGTGTAGTGGCTAAGGTACATGACTGGGGCAGCCTGTAGTGTAGTGGTTAAGGTACATGACTGGGGCAGCCTGTAGTGTAGTGGTTAAGGTACATGACTGGGGCAGCCTGTAGTGTAGTGGTTAAGGTACATGACTGGGGCAGCCTGTAGTGTAGTGGTTAAGGTATATGACTGGGGCAGCCTGTAGCGTAGTGGTTAAGGTACATGACTGGGGCAGCCTGTAGCCTAGTGGCTAAGGTACATGACTTGGGCAGCCTGTAGCCTAGTGGCTAAGGTACATGACGGGGGCAGCCTGTAGCCTAGTGGCTAAGGTACATGACTGGGGCAGCCTGTAGCGTAGTGGTTAAGGTACATGACTGGGGCAGCCTGTAGCGTAGTGGTTAAGGTACATGACTGGGGCAGCCTCTAGTGTAGTGGCTAAGGTACATGACTGGGGCAGCCTGTAGCCTAGTGGTTAAGGTACATGACTGGGGCAGCCTGTAGTGTAGTGGTTAAGGTACATGACTGGGGCAGCCTGTAGCGTAGTGGTTAAGGTACATGACTGGGGCAGCCTCTAGTGTAGTGGCTAAGGTACATGACTGGGGCAGCCTGTAGCCTAGTGGCTAAGGTACATGACTGGGGCAGCCTGTAGCCTAGTGGCTAAGGTACATGACTGGGGCAGCCTGTAGCCTAGTGGCTAAGGTACATGACTGGGGCAGCCTGTAGCCTAGTGGCTAAGGTACATGACTGGGGCAGCCTGTAGTGTAGTGGTTAAGGTACATGACTGGGGCAGCCTGTAGCGTAGTGGTTAAGGTACATGACTGGGGCAGCCTCTAGTGTAGTGGCTAAGGTACATGACTGGGGAAGCCTGTAGTGTAGTGGCTAAGGTACATGACTGGGGCAGCCTGTAGCCTAGTGGCTAAGGTACATGACTGGGGCAGCCTGTAGCCTAGTGGCTAAGGTACATGACTGGGGCAGCCTGTAGCCTAGTGGCTAAGGTACATGACTGGGGCAGCCTCTAGTGTAGTGGTTAAGGTACATGACTGGGGCAGCCTGTAGCCTAATGGCTAAGGTACATGACTGGGGCAGCCTGTAGTGTAGTGGCTAAGGTACATGACTGGGACCCGGAAAGTTTGGCAGCTCAAGCCCCGGTGTAGCCACAATAAGATCCGCACAGCCGTTGGGCCCTTGAGCAAGGCCCTTAACCCTGCATTGCTCCAGAGGAGGATTGTCCCCTGCTTAGTCTAATCAACTGCAAGTCGCTTTGGATAAGGCGCCAGCTAAATACCTGAGGCAATGGAAGAGAGAGTGCATTGAGCTGGTTAGGACTGAGATTGGAGAAAGCAGGCGGGCTGCATGGGACGGGTTTGCACATGACTCTTTCATGGTCCAGAATGAAACGGGGCGGTAACAAAACGGCCATTTTACACAATCGCTGGAGCTATTTTACAAAAATGTTTAATGTGTTGAACGAGCCAGTGTCCTGGAAGCAGGTTGTTTTTTACGGTCTCCTTTGTGAAGCCTATTTCTTTTTGCAGTTTTTATTATTCTCATTTTTTGCCGATTCTATCTCCACAAATAAAATGCAATCGCCTATTAAACCTTTTGACTTTTCTTCCTCCCAGACATTTATTTATTTTGAATCAACAATAAAAAAAAGTAGTTAAGTCACCAGTTGTACTGTATTTCAGAAAGGAAGTACATTTCAGTCCAAAAACAAAATGTAAATGTAACATGAAAAACGACGCACACGAAGCCATAGAAACAGACTATGTACTGTACAGTAGCCACTGTAACTCCACGATGTTACACGGCAGATGTTAACAGGATGTGAAAGTCATATTTCGGCATATCGGCGAAGAATCTCCCGGGGTCTTGGCTCGCCACATTAAGGCGACTGCAGCGTGGCCTGGAGCCGGTGAATCGTGGGAGTTGTCGTCCGGTCCCTAGTCGTTGTTGTCCGTGGATCTGAAGTGCTCCTCGTCGATGGTGGAGAAGACGTGGCCCTCGTTGCAGAGGAACTCCACAGCTTGCCTGGAGCAGGAACAGGAAGGCGGGGAGTACCGCACACCCACATCAGGTTCCTCTTAATCACAGTCTATTAAACTCACACAATAAAACAATGCGCCACTTCCTGTCACTGACAACCATCCAAACTGATAAGGAGGCAGCCTGTAGGCTAGTGGCTACATGGTACATGACTGGGACCCGGCAGGTAGGTGTAGCTACGATAAGATCCGCACAGCAGTTGGGCCCTTGAGCAAGGCTCTTAAACTCACTAGGCTATAGGGACCATAGTGACTAGGCTGTAGGCACCATAGTGACTAGGCTGTAGGCACCATAGTCACTAGGCTATAGTAAGCAGTATTTGGATAGTTAAGTTTGGTCACTTTTGCTTTGTTGTTTGTTTATTTGTACATTGTACTTCCCTCTAGGGTCATTCAGCGCACTTAGCCCTGGTTATGGGTATGCACTTTGTTGTACGTCGCTCTGGATAAGAGCGTCTGCCAAATGCCAATAATGTAATGCTATAGATACCATAGTCACTAGGCTATAGGCTGCCCCTACATGCACCCACCACACTCAAAAACATATTCCAGTTTCTCAGTTTCAGAATGAGAGCTTTATCCACTTTAAAATAAAAAAAAATTAAAAAGAAGAACTTCAGCATGACTGCAGAAGGCATCAGGGTCTTTCCCAACACAACGCACTCTCACACGCAAGCTTTCAGCGTGAGTCAACAACAAAAACCAGGCCAAGTCTCCCTGGAAAATCAGATTATAGCCAGGTCTCTGTAAAATCAGATTATAGCCAGGTCTCTCTGTAAAGTCAGATTATAGCCAGGTCTCCTTGTAAAGTCAGATTATAGCCAGGTCTCTCTGTAAAGTCAGATTATAGCCAGGTCTCTCTGTAAAGTCAGATTACAGCCAGGTCTCTCTGTAGAATTACAGATGAAAGGGCAGCAGGGTATTCAACTGGTTCAAAGCCCCTGGTCGGCATATAGAGATGAAGTCGGGGTCCCTAAATGAAAAAAAGAACCCTGCCCATGGGCCGTTGAGAAAGGCCTTTAACCCAAAAACTGCTCCAGGGTTTTTCTCGCCCCCTCCCTCCCTCCTGTTCTCTCTGGCATCTCTGCCAGGGTGAGACTAAGAGAGCACACTCCCCTGGCTGAATAAAGGTGTGAAAGTGAGCGGGGGGGTCTCACTTGATGAGGGCGATGCTCATTCCGCTCAGCCTCTGCTTCAGGTCCTGGATGTGGATGCCCTGCGGGTCGGGGCAGCTCCGGATCAGGCTCAGCACCTGCGGGATGGACACACACACACACACACAGTCAGACACACACACACACACACACACGCCGCATCCTCTTTATCCATCCGTCATATCTAATCAGGGAGGCTGCACCCTAAACCGCATACTAGCACACTACCCTTACTACATACTACATTTCAGGCTGTGTGTGTGTGTGTGTGTGCATGTGTGTGTGTGTGTTGTGATGCGGTACAGGTAACTCACCTGGTTCTGTGCGTGTGTGTGCGTGTGTGAGAGAGAGGTACAGGTAACTCACCTAGTTCTGTGTGTGTGTGTGTGTGTGTGTGTGTGTGTGTGTGTGTGTGTGTGTGTGTGTTGTGATGCGGTACAGGTAACTCACCTGGTTCTGTGCGTGTGTGTGCGTGTGTGAGAGAGAGGTACAGGTAACTCACCTAGTTCTGTGTGTGTGTGTGTGTGTGTGTGTGTGGGTGAGCGAGGTACAGGTAACTCACCTGGTTCTGTGTGTGTGTGTGTGTGTGTGAGCGAGGTACAGGTAACTCACCTGGTTCTGTGTGTGTGCGCATGTGAGAGGTACAGGTAACTCACCTGGTTCTGTGCAGGGCTCAGTCCGTTGGAGGACATGTCGTTGGCACCAGAGTACCCCCCCCCTGCTGTCGGCCGGGACATGGGCATCACGCTGGTGTTCAGGCTCCCCCCACCCCCCTGGGAGAAACACACACACACACACACACATATATATACACACAGACACAGACACAGACACACACACACACACACACACACACACACACACACACACACACACACACACACACACACACACACACACCATCAGCTAACTGCACCACACCCCTACCTGCAGCTTACACTCTGTAACCCAGCCCAACTCACATTCAAACACCCTGCGAGTGAGGAGGAGCAGACATGAGAGTGAAGAACAGAGAGGGAGAGGAGGAGGAGGGAAGAGGAGGGAGGATGAAGGGAGAGGGGGAGGTAGAGGAGGAGGAAGAGGTAGAGGGAGGGAAAGAAGGAGGGAGGGAGAGGAGGAGGAGGAGGAGGAGGAGGGGGGAATCTCTCACCGTGCCCTGGGTCTTGCCGAGTAACATATGCGCGCGCACCACTTCCAGCATGTGGGAGGTAACCTCATTCATGTCCTCAACGGGCCTGATGCTGAAGGCCACCACCGACCTGTGGCTCTGAAACAGGAAGTGACACGCTGTGGCAACAGGACGTGACACGCCGTGACGACAGGAGCGGTCAACAGCCGAGCGACTAATCTCCGCCCACACCCGTCTCTCCAGCAGGGAAACGCTCACCACGTTCACTGCGGCTACGAAAAGGTGAACGTCCCGCGGGGGGGGCGGGTGACAGCTCCAATTCTGCTCAAACTTTGTGCAAATGTTCCGTATGTATTCAATAGGGAACTCGCCATATATTAGCCTCATTGGATTTGTCGTTGTTGGCTCTCTAAAGGGGCTGTGGCAATTTAAAAAAAATCACTCACGAGAGGAAATGGAGTTTGTGTTGCAAGTTAAGAGCCTTGGCATTACAAAACAATTACTTTCAGCAACAAAAATGCTGCCAATCTTTATTTTTGTTTTGTTAAATGTTTTAATTCCATCCCCCGTTAGAAACACAGGCAGCCTTTCCGGTCCAGTAAACGGGGGGGGGGGGGGGGGGGGGGACACACACACACAAAGGACATAAGGTCACGGGAGGCCTCCTCACCTGGAAGGAGCGCAGGTTGCCGGAAACCTTGACGTACGTGCCGGGGGGAATGACCGTGCTCTCCACACTGGGGTCCTGGCGGAGGTCAAAGGTCACAGTTTACTCTACTGGACGGCCAAGTCACCTTTACACCGCAACAGATGTAAAGGTTATCCGAAAAAAATACAAAAATAAAAGCTAGTGTGACGACGTTCCTGCAACCCAGGGGTACGTACGACCAGTGAAACGGTACAAAGACAGCCGAGACAGAGCCATCGACCGAGCGGACAAAATGAAAGCAGAGCAGCACAGCACACACAGAAGGGCTCAACGGAATCGGTTACTGGTATCAAACGTTTGCAGCCGTAGCAGCGGATCTTCGTCAGGTCAAGTGCGGCCAAACGCGGGGACCGGCTACAGAGCACGAGCCGTCGCTACGGGTTACACAACAACCAGGGTTATGGGGATGGCACGAGGTTCCCTAATGCACAAACATACTTATGTGTGGATATTGTTACTTGCATAGGTATTGTTGCTTTTCATTGGCTGTTGTATTGCTGTATTCTAGCTGCCAACTGTGGTATGCTAGTTTCAAAGTTGACTGTACTCTTCAAGAGTTCTGAATTTCTGTATGTTTACACTAGGACTCGGAACTGTACTTGTCCTCTCAGGTCCTCTTTGCACTCGTTCTTGTGTTTGATCTGCACTTTGTCGTACGTGGCTCTGGATGAGAGCGTCCGCTAAATGCCACGTAACGTAATGGTAAAGCGTTTGGGTCTTTTTGCTTATTGTGGGGATTTTGGCGGTCGTGACCGACCGGCCGGAGAGGGCCAGTGAGCAAGCTTCCCCAGAGCAGCTCTCGTTGTGCAAGAGGCCGTCGAAATAGCCGACGGGGAACCAAAACCAGAGCGCAAACGAGAACTCCCGCAGCTCGTCAAAACCAGAGCACCCCAAATAGCCAGCGAGCTCGTTATAGCCGGCCAGATCGCTCCACCCCGAACAGGCCCCGGGTCATTACATTACATTACATTACCGGCGTTTAGCAGACGTGCTTATCCAGAGCGACGTACAATAAATTGCAAATCAAACCCAGGGACAAGTGCGTTGAGGACCCTAGAGGAAAGCACAGTCCTGGGAGGTGTTCACAAATGACCTGACCGCGCACACTGCGGAGGTGTTGGCCGGATCTTGGCCGGTTTCGCCTGAAGGCAGGGCGTGTACTTTCTTTGTTTGTTGTTGTCTTGTCGGGGAGAATTCACAGAACAAAAGATCTCCCTCCAAAAAGCATGATAAACAATCACAAGTCAAAATCAGACTCAACCTTGATGAGCAGGCTGGTTCCTCCAAAACTCTCGACGATGCATGCTAAAAGTGTATCAATATATCCGTATTAAAGTATGATATGTACCCTGTATAGTTTCAAACTGATTAACTGCTAAATTGTGCTAGAATTACACAGTGACCCATATGTAACCGGAGTATAATAAAGCAGCCAGCTGGTAACCGCAGTAAAAAACTGTTGAAATGAGAGCAAAGAATGCAAAGAATGCAAAGAATGCAACGTACATTTACTCACTTAAGAAGAGAATATTAATCAAATGTTTAGTATGTCTGTATATTAGAAAAGAATATTAATCAAGTGTTTAGTATGTCTGTATATTTTCAATGATTTACTGCTCATAAGATCTTGACAGAAAAGTGACCCATATGTGGAAAGATACAGAGTGACGTGCATGGATGACGTGTGTGTTAGAGGTGGGGCATCCAGAACTTTATGAGGTCTTGTAGTTTTCCACTCTGCCAAGGGCAGGTGCGGGGTGAAGTGAGGACGGGGGTCGCCCTGAACTTTGTTAGTAGTTGGCAGAGCACAAGGACCTGTGGCGATTTGCCACAATGACGTTGTGGGAGGAGCTTTGGGAGGAGTTAAGATAAGAACAGTGTGGGTGATTTGCCACAATGAGGTTTGAGGAGGAGTTGTAGGAGGAGTAACTGTGTATAAAATGGGCGTAAAAATGAGTCGAGGTCCATGTTTTTGGTCCGCCTTTATGCACTTGTGCTAAATAAAGTCTGATTTTCCTGAAGAGCTTGCTGCCGTGGTGTCTTTTCCCTGTTGAAGATGTTTTTCGACGAATTGGAGATTTGGACTCAGTCGTTTCCTAGACACGACAGTATTTCATAGGTTCCAATATACCAGACAAGTTAATTTTATCGTTATAATTATATCGTTATATAATAGTATTATGATACAGTACACAGTATTACAGGGGGAAAAATCATTTGAATCCAAAACAGTGACGCATCTGACCCAGGTCTGCTCAGCACTGGTAAAAACAGCGGTGGATCAGGAGCCCCCCCCTGACGGGGTCACGTGACGCACGACGGGTCACGTGACACACGCACTCACCTCCACGTCCACCCACTGCTTGACGTCCACCGGGGGGCCGGTCATGTCGTCCACCTTGTACTGCACGTTGGTGATGGACTTCTCTGTGGTCCTGACCACGCCCAGCAGGGTGATCTGCGGGGAAAGCGTCACGTCACACCACAGTCGTTCAGCAGACGCTTTTTTATTCATTTATCCAAAGCCACTTACAGTTAGGGATGTGTATCGCTAGGATTTTTTTTGATACCGATACCAATACCGATACTCCTTATCGGTGCCGGTATTTATCGATACTCTTATCGATACCACGGCGTGTAATTTCGTGTATAAAATAAAGACGTTACAAGATGGTAAAAGATCCAATTGTTTTTTATTACCACAAGGGGGGGTAACACCAGCAACATCATTAAAGAACTTACAGCACCTGCATTTTAAGCCCTTAGCAAGTCAACATGTGTAGTGTGAGGTATGTCCAAAAAAATGAGCAGGCAGCTCCATACAGCCTTAAAGGTAACTGTCAATGTGATAATGCTTCAACAGAACAGAAGCTTAACTTAAAATTACAAATGCTTCTCAGGATAGATGAAATAAATAAAAAAAACCTAGGGAGATGACCAAAGCCCTTGCCTACATGTTCAGCCCAACAGACACATACATGTAAACAGAACAGTGTAGGGGAGGCGCTTCTCCTGACGCATTTAGCCCTAACAGTTTTTGTTAAGCAAAAGCAACATATTTACTTTCTCTGGCAGCAGCCGAGATCGCTCTGGACAGAGTGACGTCACGCTATACACTCGGATAAAATGGCGCTGCGCATGTTTTAAAAAAAGGGTAATTTAATTACTTATTATTTTTAATCCAGCTTTACTGGCAGTCTTAAACCTTTAAGGATGTATATATTGGGAATCTTGTAAATGATGCCGACCTAATCTAGTATTTCACTTCCCCTTTAATGATTCATACACTCACCGTGACTTGATGATGAAGCACTGTCTGAGTCTGCCTGCACGGAGGAGGGCACGGTGTTGTTAGCGTCTGCCGGGTTGCTAACTTTAGATGCGTTGTTTAACACGCCACACTCCTTCAGCTTTATGCTATGGGTAGACTGCAAGTGTTTCATGATGTTGCTGGTGTTTCCCCCCTTTGACGCAACTACTTTCTTGCATATATTGCATTGAGCCGAGGATTCATTGAGTTTGATGAAGTGAGCCCATACCTTGGAGCGCTTAGCTCTTACGGCCGACACGTTGACTACTAGAGAAAACAACGGGGCGCTGCGTCATAACCTGTCGATGGCGGCAGTGTCATAAATACGCGACCGTTAGGTACTCTTGAAAAACACCAAAAACAGTATCGTTTGTCCAGAATCTTTAGCGGTACTCTGGTACCGACCAGTTAGGAACCGGTACCTAAAAAATACCGGCTCTCGGTACACATCCCTACTTACGGTTGATTAGACTAAGCAAGGGCCATGCTCAAGGGCCCAACAGCTGCACTAGCTGTGTCAGTCTAGCACCTTGACCGCGAACATCGAATAGTGTTTTTTTTTAGCATGATAAGATCTCTGGCAGTTGGCGGTAGGTCACGTTCCTTCTTCTCGTCTCTAATCAGACTTGACACAGCAACACATCTCCGAGCTTCAGTGAATTTCTTCCTCGAGGAGGGGGGGGGGGGGGGGGGAGGGGGGGGGGGGAAACCACACGGCCGACAGTCGTCACCGCGTGTACAAGTAAAAGTAAAAACCGCGACGGCTATATCGCCCCGGCCCAACTGCAGGTCCCGGTTTAGGGACTTCCTGTCCAAGCAGACATGCGTTGGACCCGTTCCTGTCACAGCCCCTCTGCCAGGGGGGCGACCCGAAAACGGAATTATAGCGAGCAGCGGCAGACGGGAACGAGACAGCCGATCAAATTTAGGCGGATGATTGAATTTGGAGGCCTGTTGTTGAGTGAGGCTTTTTTGCAAATGTAAATGGTTTGGCCTCGCACGCACGCACGCACGCACAGTCTGATAGATTGCACTGCCCCCCCCCCCCCATTTCATTAACTGGAAACATTCTGGACACTAATAACATTGATCTCAATGTTAAAAAAAAAACTAACTGAACAATACAACCCACAGCCACCAGATGGAGCTACCCAATTCTACGGTCATTCTGCCAACGCTTCCCATACATTTACCAGCAGACTTCACAGGAAAAAAATGACACATACCCAGGTCACACATGAGAAGCCATGCAGACATTCAGTCCCATATTGTACACCTTTCCAGTTATTTTAGGTCCTGATATCCATAAGGCATCCAGTTTTACATGTCCATTCTCCAGCACCTCTCACAAGCTTTACCAAGAACAGGCTGTTTTAGTGACTGTGTCTTTAAGGCTAATTTATTCAGATTGGCTGGCACAGACAATATGCAAATGAGTGCATAGCTGTGATGTCCAAACGGCTTGCTTAACGGCACAGTTTAATACGGATTGCGTGGATTACTTTGGGGACTGTGGGGCTTTGATACTTAATGTTGTTACAGCACCTTAAACTCCTTTATAACCAACAAAGCAAGTTGAAAATGTATTTTCCGCAATATGGAACCTTTATAACATTATTGGCATTTGGCAGACACGCTTATCCAGAGCGACGTACAGTTGATTAGACTAAGCAGGAGACAATCCTGCAGGGTTAAGGGCCTTGCTCAAGGGCCCAACCGCTGTGCAGATCTTGCTCAAGGGCCCAACCGCCTGCGCTCTCTCTCTCTCTCTCTCTCTCTCCCTCTCTCGCCCTCTCCCTCTCTCTCCCCCCCTCTCTCTCTCTCCCTCTCCCTCCCCCTCCCCCTCTCTCTCTCCCCCTCTCTCTCTCCCTCTCTCTCCCTCTCTCAAACACAAGGCAAACGGCTGTGCGGATCTCATTTATATTACAGGGGCAGCCTGTAGCGTAGTGGTTAAGGTAAATGACTGGGACACGCAAGGTCGGTGGTTGTAATCCTGGTGTAGCCGCAATAAGATCCGCACAGCCGTTGGGCCCTTGAGCAAGGCCCTTAACCCTGCATCCAGGGGAGGATTGTATCCCGTTTAGTCTAATCAACTGTACGTCGCCCTGGGTAAGAGCGTCTGCCAAATGCCAATAATGTGATGAAAGGTAATGTAATATTACAATATCCATGAAAGCCGATGGCCTCTGTACAGATAGTGATGAACAGCGGCTCAGATGGTGGTACACAACAGAGGAGTGTCCTGAAAAAAAGATGCTCTTCAGGGTTGAATTCTGCCGTTCACACCACCCACCCGAGACCTCCACTCACCTGTGAGACCAGAACTGCAACAATCAGCAGTGTAAGTTCGCCCAGCTAGCCATCATAATTACATTAACACGTTATTTGGCTGATGCTTTTAATACAAAGCGACTTACAGTTGATTAGACTAAGCAGGAGACAATCCCTCCTGGAACAATGCAGGGTTAAGGAAAGCACTGCTCACCGGGGATCGAACGACAGACCTTGCGGGTCCCAGTCGTGCCCCTCATGACATCATGACAGTCCTTACATGGCAACGTAGCTAAATCAATTTGCTAAACTTTAAGTGCCAAATAACAGTTGATTAAGCAGGGGCTAATCCCCCTTGGAGCAATGAGGGGTTAAGGGCCTTGCTCAAGGACCCAGCTGTACCAATCTTATTGTGGCTATACTGGGGCTTGAACCACCAGCCACACAGACACACAGACAAGGGCCCAACGGCCGTGCGGATCTCATTTATATTACAGGGGCGGCCTGCAGCGTAGCGGCACTACAGGCTGAGGGCAACTTTAGCCCCTAGGCTACGCGCACCGTAGCCCCGAGGCGAATCTCCACCCATTACATTACATTATTGGCATTTGGCAGACGCTCTTATCCAGAGCGACGTACAACAAAGCGCTACCTGTACAACAAAGATAAGGACGAGGGCCTTTTTTTTTTTTTTTTTTTTTTTTGAGAACAAAGAAAGAAACAAACAGAGCAAAAGTGACCAAAGTTAACAATCCAAACACCCACCTGTGCGATCTCCACCTCGCCGATCCGGAAGACGTCCTCGGCCTGCCGGGCGGAGAGGAGCTGGGACACGGTGCACGGGACGATCTGCTGCGGCCGCATCCTCTGCAGCGGGCGGGGAAACACACAGCGAAGTGAGGACCGCTTCACACACCCACACAGCGAAGTGAGGACCGCTTCACACACCCACACAGCGAAGTGAGGACCGCTTCACACACCCACACAGCGAAGTGAGGACCGCTTCACACACCCACACAGCGAAGTGAGGACCGCTTCACACACCCACACAGCGAAGTGAGGACCGTTTCACACACCCACACAGCGAAGTGAGGACCGCTTCACACACCCACACAGCGAAGTGAGGACCGTTTCACACACCCACACAGCGAAGTGAGGACCGTTTCACACACCCGCACAGCGAGGTGAGGACCGCTTCACACACCCACACAGCAAAGTGAGGACCGCTTCACACACCCACACAGCGAAGTGAGGACCGTTTCACACACCCGCACATTGAAGTGAGGACCGCTTTAGCAAAAACATTTGCCTGCCGGTTCTCATAAAACCTTGCAGCGTTCGGTCCGGTGGATTATCGGATTTGTTTCTGGTGGAGGGGGCACACGCACCTGGCTTGCGTAAACCAATCACAGCCCAGGAGCTTAAAGGTGCGCTCGTCTCCACAGTACAGGGCCGAGGCTTTCATTATTTGTTTTTGTGTTGGTGGGGGGGCGCCGTCTCTGTCCATGCGCAAACTATGGTTCAGTCACCCTCCCAGGGGTGTCACACACATCCAGAGGGGAGAAAACACACTTTCTTTCTTTTGGTTCACGGTCATTAGGTTTCCTCTACACACCCCCATGCTTTATGCGTGTAGTACCATTATGTTTATTAAATGTCGGCAAACACATACTGTCAAGACCAGCGGATCTCAGCCCGGATCCCGGCAAACCGCTGTACCTTCTGGGTACTCTTGTTACTCAGCCCTGAAGCAATTGACTACACAGCTCATTCGCCTACCTTGATTTCTTGAGGGGCACTGATTACTGATTTTTTATTTTTTTATTTAAGATGAAAAAACTAAATATAGCAGACACTGTGACCTGCAAGGATCAGGGTTGATATCCACCCGGTCAAAACAACAGCTCGAGCTGTTGCAGTGGATGAAAAAGAACAAATATTACTATGTTATGATTCGCGAAAGCTGGTTCATAATACCTGGATATTTATGATGACAAATGGCATACTTACTCCTTTTTTCTCTCCCCCCTGAGAAGCGGAGGGGGAGGCGAACCCACCGGGCGACTGCGTGTATCCGCCGCCCATGCTACTGGAGTCGCCGTATCCGCCTGGGGGAGATGCGCAAAGCGGCACAGGTGAGGGCAGGTGGCGCCGACAGCTGCGACACAAGCACCTCTATGCAAGCAAGCTGACGTCACAGACGTTGTTAACACCCCCGATATCTGACAGACTGAGGTTGACCGCTTTGGTAACGTCAGAAACTCGCTTCTGTCTGACAAGCAAGCAAACTAGTCTTCACCAAAATTCCTTGCTAGCGATACAATGCTGGTTGGCTTGCCAAAAATCAAGACGCTCCAGTCGTCGGTATTAAAAAAAAAAAAAAAACAGCTAGCTAACTCGTTAAGTGGTCACTCGAGCTTGCTCGCCAACACTAACAAGAGGCTAACAAAAGCCACGCACTGAAAGAACTTAGCTAGTTGGCATGCTATCTGGAAATTTCTGTATTTTCGGCTAAATAACGTTAGCTGACCAAGACCGAAATACAATATATGCGTGTCAAACATATTAACATTAGCTCGCAAGCTAGCAAAGACGCGGCCTGTTTATATTTGTAATTAACTTGACAGGCTAGCTACGTAGCTGACACAATGTTTAGAGCAGCTAGTCAACACAGGTTAACGTTGTTGCTACAGCTTACTTAGCACGCTGACTTTAGCTAGCTACGTTCCCATAAAATGAATATCATGATGATAGCTGGCTGGGTTAATATACACTGCTAGGAATTTCAAAAAATATTTTATAGCCAAATGATATCGGACGAGAATTAGCTAGCTAGCTAACAGGCTAGGAAGAAAATATCAAAGTTGTGTTGACTCACCCTGGTTCCACATGATTACTATAAAAGTAATATGAGTATTTTCAGGAAATAAGCACAGTTTGCACTTCTAAATAAATTATTTATCTCGCACTATGTTTTGATCTTTTTCATAAATTAATTTTATTTAGTAAGCGTGCGCACACTAGCTAGGCTGTGAAACAAAGTCGCTCCTTACGCGCGCTGCAAAATTGATGCGAACAGCGCATGCGTTTGAAACCACTTTTTGCCGCGAACTTCGCCGACAAATCAGAGCCCTTGATGCTGTGAGACTTTAGCCAATGAAAATCCTCACGCTCAAAGCTGTCATTTTACAACAACGATAAGGACCAGGGCCTATTTGAATTCTTTTCTTTTCTTTTCTTTTTTTTAAACAAACAAATAAACAAACAACAAAGCAAAAGTGACCAAACTTAACTAGCCAAACACTGCTTACCTAGCCAAACTAAAAATACCGATACACAAAAAGTAAATCACAGAAAGACAACAATTAAGGTTCACAGGGAGGTAGGGAGGGATGGGGAGAGGTGCTGTTTGAAGAGGTGCGTCTTCAGTTTGCGCTTGAAGGTGGGAAGAGATTCTACAGTTCTGACCTCAACGGGGAGTTCGTTCCACCACCGTGGAGCCAGAACAGACAGTAGTCGTGAGTGTGAGGTGGAAGTTCGGAGAGGGGGAGGTGCCAAGCGGCCTGTGGAGGCTGAACGAAGAGGTCTGGCAGGGGTGTAGGGTCTGATGCATGCTCGATCGGATTTAAGGTGACTGACTTGGCCAGGACAAAAGGTTCCACTTCTTGCTATTGATGAATGCTTTTGGTGAGTTTAGGTTTATTGCCTTGCTGCCGGACAAAGCGTTGACCAATGAGCTTTGGAAATGTTCTTTGTACACAGCCAGGAAGGCCTGTACACTTCAGAAATCATCCTGATTGCTATCCTGCATTACATCATCAATAAAGATGCGTGAGCCTGTTCCAGAAGCAGCCATACATGCCTAAACCATGACACTACCTCCTCCAGAGTTCACATGTTTCTACTCTACAGGGCGGCCTGTAGCGTAGTGGTTAAGGTACGTGACTGGGACACAAGGTTGGTGGTTCGATCCCTGGTGTAGCCACAATAAGATCCACACAGCCGTTGGGCCCTTGAGCAAGGCCCTTAACCCTGCATTGCTCCAGGGGAGGATTGTCTCCTGCTTAGTCTAATCAACTGTATGTCGCTCTGGATAAGAGCGTCTGCCAAATGCCAATAATGTAATGTAATGTAATCTACATGTCAAATACATGTTCCTGAAGCTAGGCTTCATGGGAACCTAAGGGGGTGATGGAAAACATCAGCATATTGAGTTTCAGCTGTATTAATCATACGCTACAGAATAACAGAATGAAGTCTTCTTACTGTCCATACTCTATGACATTTCATAGTCCAAAATTTTTTATTTGGGACTTTATCCAAGATGAAAACAATTTGACTTCAGCAAAAGAGCTGCAAAATAATATCCATTTTCAAAATTCAAACCAATGTGAATGTTAATAATAATCAGTTTTTCCTTCATGGATTGCAGCATAAAGTGCTTTACAGTAGACATGCAAAGCATGCGTAAAATAACACTTCATAAGAGTAAAAGGATTGAATGAAAAAAATGAATGTATGATTTTGCCTCGACTGTACAGCTACTGGCATTTGGTAAACTTATAGTTCTTTCGTACCCTTTCCCTCAAAATGAATCCAAGAAATATATCAATTCTAGCTTGTTTAAATTAAATATTCTGACTAGCCTAGAGCATGAAATGTCATAACCCATGTTATGAATATGAATATGTATTTATAGCTGTAATTTGATACCTGCACATTTGGTGGCAGCCTGACAACTAATCACAAAGGTCGTCATCGTAGCTGATGCGGTTAACCATTGCGTAAAGATCCGTGGATAATAGGCCCGCGTTTTATAGATGTTTAAATATTAAACTTATATGACATTCGCGAGTTATTTTCCACCTCGTTAAAAAAAATGCCAGTAGGAAGAAAAATCTAAGGTTACAATTTATTGTAAATTAAAAACGCGCATAAAAATTCCAAAAATAGGCAGAACAGTGACGCAGTAACGTCGCAGGCATCCACGGCCAGTCCCATATCTCGCATTTATAGTCGTTATACGGTCGGAACTGGGTAGATAGCGCCGTGACCTTCTTTGGCATCATTCTCCCTCAGCGACTGAGACAAAATGTTTGCTATTAGGACAAGCCACGTGCTCTGCTTTGTCTTCTCCTGCAGCCAAAGTTTGGCGTCCTTGGGTGAGTTTTACTAATTATTTAAAAAAAAAAAAATTCTGTCAAGTAGCACAAAATGAAAGATAGCATTGGCACCGCGTTTTTCCTTTCCTGAGCTTGAACAGTTAGCTAATAAAATGAGTCCGTGCAAAGTAACGTTAACGTGCATTAGCCTAAACTTAAAGTAAACAGGCAAAACAAAAACAACAAAAATGTTTTGGGTTTCAGTTCACAACTGTCAAATTCTCTGTATATTGCGCTTAGAAATGATCAAGAATAAGATTTGATGGTCGAAAGGCTTTGTGAAATGTAACTATAATTGAATGACGTCTATAAGTTATTCCAACTTGTCACCCATCTGCGATTTGACATTTGTCTATAGAATAAGCATAGGCTATTTCATACAACGTGTGTCTTTTCACTGATTTAATGTGTGAGTAGCGGATCTTGAAAGCAAGTTTCTGTTCCCCAGGTAGCTTCTGGCACATCTCCGACCTCCACTGGGACCCTACCTACACGGTGACTGACAACCCCGATCGTGTGTGCGCATCTAACGGCGGGCGGCCCGTACCCAACGCAGGGAAGTTTGGGCATTACCTCTGCGACTCCCCGTGGGACCTCATCAACTCGTCCATATATGCCATGAAAGATATTCTGCCAGACCCTGACTTCATCATTTGGACTGGGTATCTGAACCGCCTATGACACTGCTAATGAAAAACGGCAGTTCAGAAAGGGTGCATGAACAATATTAAGTGAAATTAAAATAGCTATGCAGTCAAAGTAAAAGTGAATCCTGTAGCTCAGGGGTCTCCAATCTTATCCAGAAAGGGCCGGTGTGTGTGCAGGTTGTTGTTTTAGCACAGGACTAAGACAGCTGATTCTACTCATCTAGGTCTTGATTAAAGACCACGATTAGTTCATTAGTATAATCAGGTGTGTTACTGCTGGGTTAAAACAAAAACCTGCACCCACGCCGGCCCTTTTAGGATAAGATTGGAGACCCCTGCTGTAGCTTGTGCGTAATAATCTAAGTCACTGCAAAAATTGAGTCATATGAGCTATAGTCTAGGCCTACGTATTATAAGGATATGAACAATTACCAATTTACTTCCCTCTTATGTTCCTAATTTCGTTATGCCGATTCGGTTCCTCAATCCACCCGTTGCTTTTAAACCAGCTCACACCAAGCGGTTTTCCCCGACTTTCACAGCGATGACACGCCTCACGTGCCCAACGAGCAGTTAGGCGAAGAGGCGGTGCTCTCCATCATCGGAAACATCACCCACCTCATAAAGCTCGTGTTTCCAGGTACGCTACCTTTAGCCAGGCGATCCAGGGGTCCATTTTGTCACCTGAGGTGTGGACAATCACCATGGCATTACCTGTATTTTTACAGGAGTCTCACCTAAACATACTCCCATTACATGGTTCTGACTGTCCTCACGACTCACTGGTGTGTATTTCTTAAAGATACCAAGGTGTACTCGGCATTGGGTAACCATGACTACCACCCCAAGAACCAGTTCCCGGCGGAACAGAACAACATCTACGAGCGGACAGCCCAGCTGTGGCAGGACTGGCTGGAGCCGGATTCCCAGCTCACCTTTCGGACAGGTAAGCCTTCGAGCGAGCAGGGGTCCCCATGCCTGGTCTCAGATAGATGGTCTAAAAGATGGTTGCTGAATTTAAATTAAAAAAAACAAAACAGGTTCACATCCTCCTGAGAGAGGACATGAAGTCCTGATGCACAAAGAGAAGAAGAAAGCTACTTATGAAATAATAATGATTTGTTATTTTGCTGATGCTTTCATCCAAAGCGACTGACAGTTGGGCTTGATTAGACTAAGCAGGAGCAATGCAGGGTTAAGGGCCTTGCTCAAGGGCCCAACGGCTGTGCGGATCTTATCATGGCTACACTGGGGCTTGAACCACCAACCTTCCGGGTCCCTGTCGTGGACCTCAACCACTATGCTACTTTACCTGAATTGTTTCCATAAATCTGTAATTGTATGAATGGACAGCCAATTATGTCAAATTCTGGAAGATAAAAAACATGCTTCTTCATTCATCTTTCTCATCCAGTTTTCAATTACACCACTATTTTTTAAGTGTATGGATTCCTTGCAGTTTGAACCAAAACCTTCAGCTGTATATTCTTACTTGAAAGAGCTTCCTTGTTTGAAGTTAACTGAACTAAATAGAATTGGACTAGATTCATCAATTGCATTGCATTGACTTGAACTAAACTAAATCAAATTAATGTGTAGGCCTGCTCAATTGCACTTAAATGAACTGAATTGAATGTAGAGAGCCGATGATCATCGTTTTTCTGTCTCTAGGGGGGTACTACACGGAGAAGCTCCTGAACCGGACAGGGCACAGGGTTCTGGTCCTGAACACCAACCTCCACTACGACCAGAACAAAGCCACAGAGACCATGGACGATCCAGCGGGACAATTCAGCTGGGTCGATCAAATACTGACCTCAGCAGCCAGCAACAACGAGAAGGTACTAATTACTACTATTAATTACTACTACTATTACTACTACTACTACTACTACTACTACTGCTAATACTACTGCTAATACTACTGCTACTACTACTACTACTACTACTGCTACTGCTAATACTACAACTATTACTACTGCTACTACTACTACTACTACTACTACTGCTAATACTACTGCTAATACTACTACTACTGCTACTACTACTACTACTACTACTGCTAATACTACAACTATTACTACTACTACTACTATTACTACTACTACTACTACTACTACTATTACTACTACTACTTACTACTACAACTAATAATTATAATTGGTTATTTATGAGACTTACAGCTGATTAGACTAAGCAGGGGACAATCCACCCTGCAGCAATGTGGGGCTAAGGGCCTTGCTCAAGGGCCCAACGGCTGTGTGGATCTTATCATGACTAAACCGGTGCCTGAACCCCCAGCCTTCCGGGTCCCAGTCATGTACCTGAGCCACGAGGCTGTAGGCTGCCCCTAGATGGTCCCACCTCCCTCTCCGTGTTAGCCAATGGCTGCACTTAGCTCCAAATGCAACAGGAATATCTGATTTCAATTGGACGAGTTGGATCCACATTCCCCATATTTTAGACATCTGTCCGCTCGGGAAACAATAAATAACCGAACAATTCATTCAAAATCCTGTTTAGTCTAATCAAATGTTAGTGACTTCGGATAAATAAGCATCAGCTGATTGTGTAGCTGTTATGTAAGGTAAAACATACAGCTTTTGGAGTCCAGGCACATATTTGGGAAGGAGAACAGAAACCGCATGAAACACGGGAACTGAACTTGGATATGAAACCTGTGGGCCCCTATGGGCCTCCAGTACAGAAGAGCACACAGAGCACTGTGTTTGTGTGCTAAGCTCTCTCTCTCTCTCTCTCATTCTCTCTCTCTCTCTCTCCCTCCCTCTCTCTCTCATTCTCTCTCTCTCCCTCCCTCTCTCTCTCTCATTCTCTCTCTCTCTCTCCCTCCCTCTCTCTCTCTCATTCTCTCTCTCTCTCTCTCCCTCCCTCTCTCTCTCTCTCATTCTCTCTCTCTCTCTCTCTCTCTCTCCTTCCCTCTCTCTCTCATTCTCTCTCTCTCTCTCTCTCTCTCTCTCCCTCCCTCTCTCTCTCGCTCTCTCTCTCTCTCCCTCCCTCCCTCCCTCATTCTCTCTCTCTCTGTGGTGTGGCTCTGTGCGACAGGTGTACATCGTGGGCCACGTTCCTCCGGGCTACTTCGAGAAGAAACGGCACAAGCCGTGGTTCCGGCCCAACTTCAACCGCCGCTACCTGGACCTGATCCAGCGGCACCACGGCGTCATCGCCGGCCAGTTCTTCGGCCACCACCACACCGACACCTTCCGCATGTTCTACGACCCGGACGGTGCCGGTAGGTGCCTCAGTGGTGGAATGACCTGCCTACCACTGTCAGGACAGCAGAATCCCTCCCCCTATTTCGACGCAGACTAAAAACACACCTTTTCAAACTCTACCTTAGTCCTCCCTCCTGATTTCCCCCGCCCCTCCTTTCTGATATCCCTATCCTCCTTGTCTAACCCAAAAAAAAATATTGCACTTATGATTACGACTATATGTTTAGAACAGCTTTCCATGTGTATTTTCATAGTTATGGATGTGATGCTTTGACTTGTGGAAGAACCTATGCACTTGTAAGTCGCTTTGGATTAAAAGTGTCTGCAAAATGACAAAAATGTAAATGTAAATGTAGGTGCTTCCCATTACTCTCAAAACAGCCTCAATTCTTCATGGCATGGATTCCACAAGATGTTGAAAACATTCCCTTGAGATTTTTATTAAGTAGGTGTATATTCCTAATAAAGTGCTCAGTGAGTGTGTCAGCTAATTCACTGTGATGTTACACACAGTGATGCAATGCATTGTGGGATCTGTGAGTGGCTTCGTTTCGTGCACCCACTCCTCTGAACAGAGTCCCCCATCAGTGTGATGTTCCTGGCCCCCGGAGTCACCCCCTGGAAGACCACCCTACCTGGGGTCCCTGACGGCGCCAACAACCCCGGAATCCGCGTCTTCGAGTACGACACCTCCACGCTCCTCGTCAAGGTACGCCGTTTCATCTGGAGGTGTTTTGTCAAGGCGAGGAGGTGCAGGCCCCGAGGGCAGGGGTGCACAACAAGGGGCCGATCCGTTTCAGGATTTTGTGCCAACTTCTGGTCTTAATTATTTAATTGACTCAATCATATCTTATCTGACGTGTGTACGAGTACCGGCTACAGCTGCAGACTGAAAGTGTATCTTTATGACTTTACTGTGCCCAAGTACAGGCTTGAACCGGGTCATTTATAGAGCTGTCAGCAAATTAAAAACAAGGCAACTGGTTGGAACAAAAACCAGTACGCAGATCAGACCCTTGGAGTGCACCCCTGCTCGAGACCAATGCTGACAATGCTGCCAGACCAGGGGTCTCCAACCCTGGTCCTGGAGAGCTACTGGGTCTGCTGGTTTTTGTTTTCACCTTAAGAGCACCTGTTGAGACCCAGGTAACCAGGTGAGGTCGAGTTAATTAATTAAATTAAGAGCAGTTGATTATAGTTAATTGCAGGGTAAGAACGAAAACCAGCAGACCCAGTAGCTCTCCAGGACCAGGGTTGGAGACCACTGTGCCAGACCAAATAACTCCAGTCCAGAAATCTATCAGATCTGGCCCTGGTTTCCTTTTCTCCCAGGTAATTCGCTGAGCTAGTAGTGCTACTGATCTGGTCAGACTATCTTTACACCCGACTCCCAGGTAAAGGGAGGGTGGAGAACCAGCAGTTCTCAGACCTCGAGGACCATGATTTGATGAGCCCTGCTCTAGTCTTTGGCTTGAAGGCATAAGTATCTGCTGGTATTTGGTGTGTTCCAGCTCTTAATTGCATAATGCTGAATGGCCCGTTTGTGCCTGTATGTACTCATATGTCCTGGTGTGGGACAGGTAACAGTGCTGCATATCAAGCTCCCTGTTAGACTCCTGTTCTCTTGCCAATGGGGGAGGGGGGTAATGTCAGGCGAGGCAGAGATTATGGGTGTGTTTATAAAGCATGTTTGACCTCCACAGATTATATCATCTTGATATTAAAGGACTTTAAACTGCAGATATCAGTGCGGCCCTTTCATCAGCAGAATCTGGAGATCTCTGCCTGTACCTGGGAGACCGGACGTGTCGCAAGTCTGATAGAAACACATCCTCATTCAGTAACATAGGATCCCTCTGTATCAGGGATCAGCAACTCACGGACCTCGAGGGCCGAGAACTGCGGGTTCTTCACACTCCCTTTACCTGGGAGAAAGACAGGACAATCAGTAGCACTACTTACCCGGGAGAAGAGAAAAGCAAGGTTGGATTTGGATTTGAGGGCTAGAGTTCATGATCCCTGCTCTGTATTTTACTTATATGACACAACAGCATTCTCTGTAGCAGGGCTGCCCAACCCTGTTCGTGGAAATCTAGGTTTTTACTCAATGTAATTAGTCATAGCATTTATGCATGTTGCTTCTGCTAAATGCCCAGAAGCAAATGTAGTTATATACTTGACCTTTTACCCTCCTGGTTCCTCAAACATCCACCGGTAACCTGGTCCACCCTTCACCTGTTCTCGTGACATGGTGATGTGCTACCTGTATCTATACCTGTATCACCTGTTCTCAGGCCATGGTGACGTACTACCTGTTTCTCTACCTGTAACCATGGTAACCCTTCACCTGTTCTAAGGACACGGTGACGTACTACCTGTTTCTATACCTGTAACCATGGTAACCCTTCACCTGTTCTAAGGACACGGTGACGTACTACCTGTTTCTATACCTGTAACCATGGTAACCCTTCACCTGTTCTAAGGACACGGTGACGTACTACCCGTTTCTATACCTGTAACCATGGTAACCCTTCACCTGTTCTCAGGACACGGTGACGTACTACCCGTTTCTATACCTTTAACCATGGTAACCCTTCACCTGTTCTCAGGACACGGTGACGTACTACCTGTTTCTATACCTGTAACCAATGGTAAAACCCTTCACCTGTTCTCAGGACACGGTGACGTACTACCTGAACCTGACTCACGCCAACATCGCGCGGGCGCGCTGGGAGAAGGAGTACCGCCTGACGGAGGCCTTCCAGGTGGCCGACGCCTCGCCGTCCTCCATGCACAGGGTCCTGGAGCTCATGGCGAGCGACCGCTGCTACCTGCAGCGTTACTACGACTACAACTCCGTCAGCTACGACCGGTCCGCCTGCGACCGCGCCTGCCGGGTCGACCACGTCTGCTCCGCCCGCGAGGTGGACTTCGACAGGTACGAACGCTGCCTGGAGACGGAGGGGGCTCCGCCCCCGGGCCACGCCCTAACGCCTCTGCTCCTGTCGGCGGCGTTCAGCCTGTTCTGGGCCTCCCAGTGACACGCCCCCACCGCTCTACCGCCGGCCCTGCGATCGGGGTCCTCCGTCAGCCGGTCCCGGAGGGCCGCAGAGTCTTCTCGGGGGTTTCCGTTCTTTTTAGGAAATCATTTTCCAGGACTTTTCAAGGACATTTTCCATGACTTACACACATGAAACGTGGACAAGGGCGGGTGGCGTGAACAGTGTACAAGTACCATAACCATTCATGTGATCACAGCGGCTAGCAAAAATGAAAAACGTTGAGAAAAATCTGGTCATCATTCCAGGTGTTCACCATGACTGGGAAAAATGTCCAGGTTTTCCAGAATGAGTGGGAACCCTGCTGCTGGTGTTATTAGTTTTTTTGTGTGTTTTTTTTACTTTTGGCACTTAAGTGCTCGTTTTAAGTCACTGGTTTACGCTTGTTATTTTAAGTCTCTGAATCACATTTTAAGAGTGCGCACACATAGTTTCTCAACCATAAACTGACTGCTGAAGTCATAGCCAGAGCTGGAGGAATTCACTGAATGAATGGAGCGATAGGCTGGACGGAATATTATTGGCCCATGTTATTATATCTAATGGTACACTTGAGATCATATGTCTTTGATGATGATTTTCTTAAGACTTGTGTCTGTTTGTGAAGGAATATATTATTTTGTAGCTTCCCAACGGCTGCCTGTGACTTTTGTTCAGTGAATGTGATGCAAGTGTGGAAGACCGTGTGCCTTAAGGGATTATCTTTAAGTAACCAGGTGTGCTTGTGTCCGTTTGGCCATCAGCAGTCAGAAAGCTGTTTTCCCCAGCTCTATGATAAAGAGGAATATGTACATGGCTGGAACAAAATTAAATATGGCAAGGGTACAGTGTTGAGGTAAAGCACAGAGGACACGTACGATACATCAGAGAGCTTGCTGCTTGTCAGAGAAAGCACCGTGCGGATGTTTTGTGAATCCTCTCCATGCTGCATGTAATAAGAGTGTCTTATCACAGTGCTCCTTTCCTCGACAATATTGGTTGTATTTTCCATTACAGTAGTCTGTGAGGCGGGACGGTAAAGTTGTGTTTTTTTGTCTAATGTATCATTTTTCATTCAATGGTACTGAATTTGTGAAACCCTTTTTCACCATCTGTGCCTAATTTAGCCAGTCGTAGATTCAGAAATAAGGAAGAATCCTGACACTGGCATCCGTCACATGACTGAAGCACGTTGGCAACTTGTTAAAAGTCAGGTGCGCTTATAGAAACCAACATTTTTCACAGAATATACAGTCGACCTTTGATTTAACAAGGTTCTCAGTAAAATAATTTAGCAACTTTATGCAAAGCATTTTCCTTGTAACTGGGTCTGTGACTTTGATCATTGCCATGGGACAGTAAATGAGTCATGGGTTGTGTAAGGGGCTTTTTGTGGTTCTATTATTAATGCACTCAGTGAACTGTGATGTACTGTACGCTCTAAGTACAGCACTCCACACCGATAATGCTGACTGTTGCTTCACCCAGTTGCTCAAACCCCAGTTTAAAAACATACAACTAATATACGGTTAAATCTATGCATACATGGGAACCATACGTCACACTTTACTTCACAGCCCAATACTTACTGTGTAAATACCAGGTACTTATTAGTTAACTATTCTGACTATGAAACAGGTTGTAAAACATATTACATAGTATTTACACATGGTACTTAGTGACTTTATTTCATAGTTCTTAACACAGAAATCAAAGTAGTTACCTAATAATTACACAGGGAGCTGTGTACTTACCCGGTAAATACTGGCTCATTAACGGGTTGTAAAATAAAGTGTTACTGAAACATCGTCTAAACCCATAATCAAAAGATACTACGGCAGTTATTCAGGGCCAATGCTTTGTCATCACTTATGTATAATGATTTTATTTTATGATGACTTGGTAAAGCTGATATGGAAGCATTTATTGGACACAAGCTGATTCACAAACAGCACATTGACTGAACCAGTTCTCCACCCACATGTTTGTCAGACAGAGGTGGGGAATCTCTGGACATGAACTCTGGGACTAACCATGTGACCCCGCACCCGATGAGGAGTAACCAGCCAGTGCATGCTGGGAAGGATGGTGGCGGGGGGACTCCAGTCAATTCCCGAAATTAAATTAATTTAATTTAAAAAAATGAGAAAATGCCCAGAACATTCAATGAGGATTTTCCAGCAGAGCGACTGAATTTCGAAGCCAGAGCCACCACAACTCAATTCACAGAATTAAAAACAAATGCTGATATTCCACGAGTATTTTTGCTCATTAATTCAACTGAATTTCAATTCCCTGAATTTACCGAATGGAAATGAACACTGATCGGCTCGGCTGCTGCGATTGGCTCCCGTGACGTCACATGACCAGGACCTGTTTGGTGGAGAGGAAGGGCTTCATGGCGTTGTCTAAGGCACGGGCGTGGTCCTGGAGCGGGACCTCGGTGCAGGCTGGGGGCGTGAGCTTCCCCTCCCGGATCAGGGCACACAGCTGGGCCAACATCTCCTGCATGGCCCCAGGGTCTGTGGAGCACAGACCACAGACAACACGGTCACAAACATCAGCGAGCCAGCACCTTCCTACCGCTTAACGGCAGCCTGTAGTGTAGTGGCTAAGGTACGTGATTGGGGCAGCCTGTAGCCTAGTGGCTAAGGTACACGACTGGGGCAGCCTGTAGCCTAGTGGCTAAGGTACATGACTGGGGCAGTCTGTGGCCTAGTGGCTAAGGTACATGACTGGGGCAGCCTGTAGCCTAGTGGCTAAGGTACATGACTGGGGCAGCCTGTAGCCTAGTGGCTAAGGTACATGACTGGGGCAGCCTGTAGCCTCGTGACTAAGGTACATGACTGGGGCAGCCTGTAGCCTCGTGGCTAAGGTACATCACTGGGGCAGCCTGTAGCCTCATGGCTAAGGTGCATGACTGGGACCTTGGAGGAGCCTCCCTACTAATACTCAACTAAACCAGCTTAGCGAATAACAGATACAATGCCCTCTATCAAAACACCCATGAATCCTTTTGTCCCAAACATTATGGCGGATGACACAAATGAATAAAAATGCCCTTCAATACAAGGTGAGAATCTGCACTTCAACCACTTTTTTATTTATGAATCTGAAATTTTGGAGTACAGAGCCAAATCGTGAAGAAAATATGTCTTCGTCCCAATCGTAATGGAGGGCACTGTAAATCTCACGCATCCGACCGATGGGACACGTTTGGGATTTCAGAATTTCCCGCCCCTTCTGCCGGACTCACCGTGGGCGTGGTCCCTCTTCCACTGGGTCACCCAGAACCCCCGAATCGAGACGTCTTTGAAGATCAGAGCACTCTGTGAGGGGAGGGAGGGAGATTTGGGGGTCACCCCAGCGCTGACTTAACGGGGCTCAATGCAGGCAGTCAGGTAAGGACAACCCAGCATAAACTGGTTATTTTATTTTAATTGTAAAACCACTTGAAACTGTAAAATGGAGGACGCATCCTTGTTTACCCATTAACACCTACTCTGAACCTCCGATTACTCCTGAGAGTTTCACAACAGTTTAAACTGTCAAAAACAAGAGGCTGTTTTAAAATGAGTACATTCGGATTTGAGAGAAGGAGGCAGAGGGAGAGAGAGGGAGAGCGAGAGAGTGAGTGAGAATGAGAGGGAATAGAGAGCAAGAGAGAGGGAATGAGAGCGGAGACAGAAGAAGACGGAGATAGTGACAGTGACAGCTATACTCCGCCTAGTGGAGAGTGTGAGTATTGCACGTTCCCCTCACCACGGGCACAGTGACGGGCTGTTTGGACATTCCCCCATATGTCACCATAGTCCCCCCAGCCCTGGGGAGGAAGGACAGGTGTTTAACACACACACATACACACACACACACACACACACACACACACAAGCACACACAAGCACACACTTGTACGGATATACGCAGGGACACACACACAGACACACACAAATATGGGCACATGCAGGCACGCAAACACACACAGGAACACACACAAACACACACTCACACACAGACACACACACAGGCAGACGGATAGACACACACGTACAGACACATGGACAAATAATCAAGCACAGTGCAGACTTGTGAGTGGGTGGCACTTATATACCAGACTTTACGGTAATCTTCCTCAGGCGGTCGGCGAACGTGATTGGTTGAGGGGACTCACTGTAAGTGGCGCAGCAGTTCTGTGGCACTCTTTCCACCCACTCCGTTCAGGGCCAGTTTGGGCCGCGGAACTTTCTGGAAAGGGGGTAAAACAGCCACATTGACTCCCCCCCCCTAAACCATCACATGACACATCAATCACTGTGATTCTCCCCAGGACCCACAACTTCACAACTCACACATAAAATTTAGAAATACAGTGGATTGTGCTTTGGATCTTCAGTAAAGTTATCAACATGTCAACTAATTAAAAAGACATGGCAAGATGATGCAAGAGGTTGGGCCAGTTTTGCAGACACAGTCCTAGACTAATTACAATTATGAAAGGAGATTTTCCACACAAAATTCAATTTAGTCCAGGACTAGGCTTAATCTGTGTCCGTGAAACCAGCAAATAGTGTCCCTGGATATAAGAACAGGCATTACTGCAGAAAAAAACTGTGAAATTCACATTACATGAAGATTAATGTTAATGTTCATCATCACTCTCCCTCATGAACAACATTTTGAAGATGAGCATGTTGTCCAGGGTACCTCTCCAATGACAATAGTCACCCCCCCTCCAGTGTAAACAGACCTTAAGGAGCTCTTTCATTCCGGGCTTCCGTAGATCCTCCTCCGTGATCACGTGACCGGCGCCCAGCTTCCGCAGAGACTCAGTGAGCTGTGATAGGTCCGGTCTGGGGAGAGCACGTACGGTCAGCTCCATAATGTTTGGGACAAAGACGTTTGGCTCTGTGCTCCTCAATTTCACATTTGTAGTCAAACAATTCATAATGGGGTTATTTTGGTTTCACCGTGTAGAAGCTGCAGCACTTTTGTTTGTATACGTACACCCCCCCCCCCAGGGTGCTGTAATATCACACACACCTGTCTCTGACCACCCCAGGTGCTGTAATATCACACACACCTGTCTCTGACCCTGGTGCAGTAATATCACACACACCTGTCTCTGACCCTGGTGCTGTAATATCACACACACCTGTCTCTGACCACCCCTGGTGCTGTAATATCACACACACCTGTCTCTGACCACCCCAGGGTGCTGTAATATCACACACACCTGTCTCTGACCACCCCTGGTGCTGTAATATCACACACACCTGTCTCTGACCCCTGGTGCTGTAATATCACACACACCTGTCTCTGACCCTGGTGCTGTAATATCACACACACCTGTCTCTGACCCTGGTGCTGTAATATCAGACGCACCTGTCTCGGACCACGTTGATGGTGTGGACCCCTCGTGCCGCTGCGATCTGGATGACCGCCTGGCCCACGCCGCTGTTCGCGGCGTTCTGGATCACCGAGTCCCCTGGGACAGGTGAGAGGAGGGGGCGGGTGAGCAGGGAGCACTCTGACTCACCTCACGTGTGTTCAAGAGGGCGAGAACAAATATTACACTGGTCAAGGGTCTCTCATGTTCTTATGTGCTGAATGACCTGTTCTCCTCATAATATGCTTTTATGCTCTTAAGTTCTAGATGTGCTGAAAGGCCCGTTCTCATTACGTGTTCTTATGTCCCCAACCGGTGACCCCCCCGAGACTTGTTCTGTACCCCTGAAAGTACATACTGTAGTGCTAGTCCCTGAGAAGTCCCCAATTACAATTTTGGCATTTGGCAGACGCTCTTATCCAGAGCGACGTACAGTTGATTAGACTAAGCAGGAGACAATCCTCCCCTGGAGCAATGCAGGGTTAAGGGCCTTGCTCAAGGGCCCAACGGCTGAGCGGATCTTATTGTGGCTACACCAGGATTAGAACCACTGACCCTGCATGTCCCAGTCCTTTACCTTAACCACTTCGCTACAGGCCGCCCCTCCCCACATTCGTTGCCGAGGTTACCTGGTTTCAGGGTCTCAAAATCAGACAGCATTCTGAAGGCAGTGCAGGGGTTCACCCCCAGTGTGGCGGCCGACAGCAGCGGAATGTCATTGGGCACTGGGGTCAGGACCTCTTCACCAAACACTGCGGCTGTCCGCCACGTGCCTGTCCAAAAATCAATCAATCAATAAATGAATAAATAAAATATGTGGCTGCACAGAAGCTAAATTGTACACAAGTGTTTTCTTGAACTTTAACAAAATGACAGGATCCTATATAACAGCGATTTACCAAGTCCAGCGTCCCTTGGAATTACCCAATCACCGGCTCTCAGGGTGGTCACCTGACTCCCGACCTCCACGACCACACCCACCCCTTCATTCCCGCCCACTGCGGGGAGATCTGGCAGTATGGCGTACGTTCCTGTACACAGTGGGAGGAACAGTGTCAGTATGTTCCTGTACACAGTGGGAGGAACAGTGTCAGTATGTTCCTGTACACAGTGGGAGGAACAGTGTCAGTATGTTCCTGTACACAGTGGGAGAAACAGCGTCAGTATGTTCCTGTACACAGTGGGAGGAACAGTGTCAGTATGTTCCTGTACACAGTGGGAGGAATAGTGTCAGTATGTTCTTGTACACAGTGGGAGGAACAGTGTCAGTATGTTCCTGTACACAGTGGGAGGAACAGTGTCAGTAAGTTCCTGTACACAGTGGGAGGAACAGTGTCAGTAAGTTCCTGTACACAGTGGGAGGAACAGTGTCCGTAAGTTCCTGTACACAGTGGGAGGAACAGTGTCAGTAAGTTCCTGTACACAGTGGGAGGAACAGTGTCCGTAAGTTCCTGTACACAGTGGGAGGAACAGTGTCAGTAAGTTCCTGTACACAGTGGGAGGAACAGTGTCAGTAAGTTCCTGTACACAGTGGGAGGAACAGTGTCAGTCATTCCTCTGACTCAGGGGTCCCCAAACTGTTTTCTGATGTGACCCCAAATGAGTATTCTGAAGTGCATGTGACCCCCGAACACATATTTTAAAGAGACAACAGAATTACACTTATTTTACCCCCCAAACCCATTCTCAAATCAGGTGACCCCCACATGGGAACCCCCTACTGTAAGTCAATAAATTAAATTGATCAACATTACATCGCAGTTATTTAGCTGACGCTTACATGACGTACAGACTAGGCAGGGGACAGTCCCCCCTGGAGCAATGAGGGTTTAAGGGCCTTGCTCAAGGGCCCAACAGCTGCGCTGATCTTATCGTGGCAACACTGGGGCTTGAACCACCAACCTTTCAGGCCCCACGGTCAAGCACCTGAGCCACTAGACTTATAAGCTGCCCGTCAATTCTCAAGCACGTTTATGGAACAGTATTTTTCAGACAAACGGACAGTGTGTGAGTCTTTACCCTGAATCATGTTGATGTCCGACGGGTTGATGGGAGCGGCCATCATCCGCACCAGCGCGTTCCTCTCCCCCAGGGAGGGCAGCTCCACGCTCTCCAACCTGTGATGTGACAAAACGCCGTTAGCACCCCTCCTTTAGCAGTAGGCCACACGCAGGGGGTGCCATCAGAGACTCTGGCCCCCGGGAAAAAGCCCCCCCCCCCAACACCCCAGAAGATCCTGTCTTCTGATATTGTTTCAGGGCCCCTGTCAGTCAATGTACATGAGGAGAAACATGACCTACGTGCCTTCACCTGATTATATGAGGGACATCGCGAAACTTAGCTGACAAAGACGTACTTGGACCACTGAGTGTTAATTCAACATATACCCGATCAACTTGGTCGGCGGCACACGGGAAATATAAAATGTATAACCTATTCAGTGTCGTCAACACATAGAAACAGTTACCGTTATGAGACAGGTGACAAAACATGGGGATATTTACATTTTAAGCGAAGTAGTTACTAAATTGCTAAAGCTAACTAAATTGATGTACAGACAAGTAGCAGCATGCGATTACGCAGCCGAATTAATGGCCCCTCGTCATATTTCTAATTAAAAGCGGGTTGCTGAACTTACTGGACGACTTGCGCTGGGTCTCCATGGTTCCTATACAGAAGGGCTTTGCAGGCAGAGACCGGTGCGGCCGAGGAGTACCTCGCTGCCAGTGACCGTCTACAGGAGCTCCGATCCGGCGAACGTTGCACGACACACGCCGGGACCAGTGTTCTGCAAAGCGGAACCCCAATTCTTTTGACGAGCAACCCTACGCGGTGTGGAAGCTCCATTTTTAATAAAGTGGTTTTGGGGTAATTCCCCTTAAATATTGAACGGTTATCAGCAAAGACTGTGTTGTTGTGTCAGGACGAGCTGGGAGCTGCCATCTTTACCGTAAGACTACAAATAGAAGCTCACTTCTCTTTTGCTGAACCAGGTTCCGAGTCACACGTTACATATATATGCCTGTACTTAGTTCTTATAAGTACATAATAACATTGTTATTATCTCCCATTCAAATGTAGACTGTATGTCATGTATATCATATCGCATAATCTACGAACATATGGTAACAATGATTTTGAAAACTCGGTCCTGGGGCCCACCTGCGTATGCTGGCTTTTGTTCCCACCACATTAGTTAACCCAGAATTTTAATAAAATATAATCTTTTCTTAATCGGGCGCCATCCTTGTTTATATGTATAATTTACCTTCTTATAAAACATTGACCACAGGGTGGCGATATTTCACCAAGCACCAACAGACGATTCAACGTTTGAACACAACACAACACGACACACGACACAGATCTGCACATCTGTTGGGCCCTTGAGCACGGCCCTTAACCCCACATTGCTCAGGGGGATGCTTAGTCTAATCAACTGTAAGTCGCTTTAGATAAAAAGCGTCAGCTAAATAACTGATATACGAAAAAATGAGGCAAAAACCTAATCGTTTGCTTGTATCTTTATTCATGAAGTCAGAAGTAACAATAAATTACAAAATAATTTACTTTCTTCTATATGAAGTAATTTTTACTGAGCAAAATATAACTGTAATCACATTAAAAATTCAAAGAGGAGGGGAAGAGGCGCCGGTTTGAAATCGCCGTCAATCGTTGAAATCGCCGCCCGGTCGTAGCCTATCCTCGCTTCGGGTAGGGCAGCAGTGGAATTCAAGGAGACCGCCCCTAGGAGTTCTAAACGGTCTACAGGTGATTGCTTTTGACAATACACAATGCTGATTGCCGAGTTAACAAAACATAAATAGAAAATCATCCAACACCTGGCACTTTGTGGTGGGGTGGCGCTCAAGGTTAGATAATTGTGTGGCGCACAACAGCCCTGTTTGTAGCTACCAAGTGATTTGACTTTATTTACATAATCATAAGACACGTTTAAAATAAACACACATCATGCGCAGCCAATAAATAAGCACGGACCATCGTGCATAACGTAATTATATATGTTAAAACCCCAAACACCCCAAACCCTTAGGTTTCATTCCACTTGATTTGTGTTTGAGCCAGGCCTGTTTACAAAACACGGTCACCAATTCTTTACACTTACGTGTATTTCTTTAGAATACCTTTGGGAGATGGGGGGTATATTAATACTATAAATCCAAACTTATCACTGCAACTGACCACAACTCAAAACACGGTTAGGTCCATTTCTAGACAAATTACCCCTCTCCCACCCACCCACACCCAGACACAGACACAGACACACACACACACACACACTCTTTTCTTTTTGCATCTTCCACCACCATTCTTTTTTGCCAGCCGGTTATTTTTTACATAAAAATATTACGTACAAAAATAGGCCATAATGCAGTTAGCTCCAGGCACAGTGCATCACGTATAAAATATGAAATATGAAATATGAAACATGAAACATGAAACATGAAACATGAAACATGAAAATACACAAGTTATAATTTTGAAGCAGGCACAGATCCGGGGGGAAATCCGAATTACCATGAGCCACTGCTTTATACTGAGTGACAGCGGTGACTCGTCTTCCTGAGATGCGAGGCCCTGTTCGCTCAGACTGATCGCTGATGAAACCACCACCTCCACATAGTTAAAAAAAAAACACAGAACAACACGCAATACGTTCGACAGCCGCGACTATCTTCCTGTGTGCGGAAAAAGTGGTTAAGCCTCAGCACGCGATCGGCAGCCGCGGTCGTCATGACAATTCAGTTTCTAGCCGAACGCCACCGAGAGTTGTTTACGCGACGCTCTTCTGACCGCTTTTCTTAAGAGCAGCAGACCCAGGTAATCTCCCCACCTTCATTGGCTGTGTCTCAAATCGCAGACTTGTGGACCAGTTACTGCGTAAATCAGGCGCGGAATGCCAAGCATTCCCCTCTTTTCATTTATTAATAAAAAAAAAATGCATCTCAAATGAACAGATTCGTTATGTTCTTGCATTCTAAGTAGTTGACTTGTTGGTGCACTTGTAAGTTAAGCTCATGAGAACAGGAGTGCACAAGTGTGCAATTTCAGACACAGCCACTGGGTTGCCAAACCACCACTTTCTGCTCATTAGCACAGAACAACACAGCCTGTGCAAAAGGGTCCAATCAACTCACTCACTCACACCGTCGCCCAGGGCAACTGACCGACTGACAGCTGCAGATCTGCCAGAACATTCTTCCACCGAACACAGCAACACAGCTCCTCCGGACATTAACTGGAGGGGTTCACTGAGAGAGCAGCAGGTGAATCAGCAGGTTTACAAGCCCATGACTCAATATATACGCTGTTGGCCCCAAGGTGTGTGTGGGTGTGGGTGTGAGTCTACGCGTGTGTGTGTGTGTGTGTATGTGTGTGTGTGTGTGTGTGTGTACGTGTGTGTGTGTGTATATGTGTGTGTGTGTGTGTGTGCATGTGCGCATGTGTGTATGTATGTGTACACGTGTGTGTGTATGTATGTGTACACGTGTGTGTGTGTGCGTGTGTGTATGTGTGCGCGTGTATGTATGTGTACACGTGTGTGTGTGTAATATGTGCGTGTACACGCGTGTGTGTAATATGTGCGTGTACACGTGTGTGTGTAATATGTGCATGTACACATGTGTGTAATATGTGTGTACACGTGTGTGTATGTGCGTGTACACGAGTGTGTAATATGCGGGTCACGTGTGTGTGTATGTGCGTGTACACGCGTGTGTGTATGCGCGGGTCACGTGTGTGTATGTGCGTGTACACGTGTGTGTAATATGTGCGTGTGTGTGTAATATGTGCGTGTGTGTAGTATGCGGGTCACGTGTGTGTATGTGCGTGTACACGCGTGTGTGTATGTGCGTGTACACGTGTGTGTAATATGCGTGTACACGTGTGTGTATGTGGGTCACGTGTGTGTGTATGTGCGTGTACACGTGTGTGTGTGTAATATGCGTGTACACGCGTGTGTGTGTGCGTGTACACGCGTGTGTAATATGCGTGTACACGCGTGTAGTATGCGGGTCACGTGTCCCAGTCCCACTCCCTGCAGGCGATCTGCAGCAGCCGGAGCTCCAGCTGGGCGGCGTCGGGGCGCTCAGCGGGGTTGGCCGACAGCATGTCGCGGATCAGCCGCTTCAGGCCGGCGCTCATGCTCTTCTTCCGCGCGGGGATGAGCAGCTGCAGCCGCGGGTTCCCCAGCAGGGCCTCCCCCAGGGGCACGATCTCCGCGCCCCGCTGCACGTACGAGCCCAGCAGCTCCTTCTGCGTCTGCGTGTCCACGAACGTCAGGCGCTCCACCATGGCCCAGATGATCACGCCCAGCGCGAAGATGTCCGCCTTGGCCGTGTACTGCCCCTCCCACACCTCCGGCGCCATGTAGAAGTCCGTCCCGCACGCCGTCGACAGGAAGCAGCGGTTCACGTCCGGGTTCAGGCCCGAGGAGGAGCACACCTACCAGCGCCAGAACATCAGAGCACAGAGTGATGAGTGTGTGTGAGTGTGTGTGTGTGTGTGAGTGTGTGAGCGTATGTGAGAGAGAGAGAGTGTGTGTGTGTGCATGTGTGTGTGTGTGTGTGTGTGAGTGTGTGTGTGTGTGTGTGTGTGTGTGTGTGTGTGTGTGTGTGTGTGTGTGTGAGCGTATGTGAGAGAGAGTGTGTGTGTGTGCACGTGTATGTGTGAGAGAGAGAGAGTGTGTGTGTGTGTGTGTGTGTGTGTGTGTGTGTGTGTGTGTATGTGTGAGAGAGAGTGTGTGTGTGTGAGAGTGTGTGCGCGCGTGTGTGAGAGAGAGTGTGAGTGTGTGTGTGTGTGTGTGTGCGTGTATGTGTGAGTGAGAGAGAGTGTGTGTGTGTGTGAGTGTATGTGTGAGAGAGAGAGAGAGTGTGTGTGTGTGAGTGTATGTGTGAGAGAGAGAGAGAGTGTGTGTATGTGTGAGTGTGAGAGAGAGAGAAATAGAGAGAGAGAGTGAGTGTGCATCTGTGTCTGTGTGCAGGAGAGCGTGTGTCTGTCTGAGGGTGTCAACTCTTCAGCCGATCAACAACTTAAATTAAGCACCAGATCTAAATGAACATTCAGCAGCTTCACGCAGCGGAGAGAGGCTCCGGTCTCTCGGGCCCCACCTTGCTGAGGCCGAAGTCGGCCACCTTGAGCGTGGGCTCGGGCAGGCCGGCGGGCGAGCGGTCCTGGGAGATGAGGATGTTGTCGGGCTTGAGGTCGCGGTGGATGATGTTGTTGCGGTGCAGGAAGGCCAGCGCGCTGCCCAGCTGCAGCATGAAGCTGGTGTTGGTGCGGCGGCTGGGTTTCCGCGACAACAGGTACTCGTTCATGTCCCCGCCGTCGCAGAAGTCCATGACGAACCACAGGTAGTACGCGCAGCGGGGGTCAAAGGTTATCTCGCCCTTCAGCGACGTCTCCACCAGCTGGGGGAGAGGAAGGAGCGGGGGATCCGTTCACCCAGTCATCGACCGATTCGTTCATTAACCGATTCATTCATTGACAGGTTAATTAATTTACAGGTTCATTCATTAACCGATCCATTAATTCATTCATTAACAGCTTCATTCATTAACCGATCCATTCATTAACCGATTCATTCATTAACCGATCCATTAATTCATTCATTAACAGCTTCATTCATTAACCAATTCATTCATTAACTGACGGATTAATTAATGCAGTCGCAAATCAAAGCAGTTGTGATGTTATCTATGAATTAAATAATGAAATCCAGTTGCTAAAAATCTGCGTTAAAACCAACTTATTTGGTGTCCCACAGGGCTCTGTCATTGTTTTTAATAATATGTTTTTAATAATAATAACAGTAATATCCCAGCAGACTGCTTTCACAGATAACAAACCGGTTTTCCTCCAGGCAAAGGACAGGACAGGCCTCTTGACACAACTATTATTCAGTTTTGGCACCAAAAAAAAAAAAAAGGTGTTTTTATTGGCAACTCTCCGCTTGCATCCGTTAGCACACGCTAACAGACTCCAGGACATGACGTCAGGGAGTCTGGAGTGAGCCTGGTGGGCGGGGAAGCTCCCATCAGTCACAATACCCGGTTATTATTATTTTTTGGGAATGGAATGGGGCTCAGTTTTAACGGGCCAGACCGTGTTCCCAGGAACAAGGCCAAACATGCAGCCGTGACATACCCCGGGGGCAAGTTACACTCTGCTGCTGAACCCAGGACAGAGCAGAACTTGGCCCAGGTACCCAGAACTGGCTCGAGTCAGACCCGATCATTTAACAAACTGCTGTCATTACTCTGCAATCAATTGGTCAGTTTTAATCTGGCTGCAAGCATCCGTCCTCATGGCTCTCCAGAGCCAGGAGACCCGCTGGTCTGTAAGATCTGTGGTGTGGCTGTGGGGCGTGTCACTTGGGGTGTGGCCAAGGACAGGGTGTGGCCCTTGGGGGGTGTGGCCTATGGGAACGTGGCCTATGGGGGTGTGATGTGTGGCCTATGCAGGCGTGGCCCTTGGAGGCGTGGCATGTGGGGGGGGGTTTGATGTGTGGGGGCGTGGCCTGCGCGGGCGTGGCGTGTGTGGGCGTGGCCTGCACGGGCGTGGCGTGTGTGGGCGTGGCCTGCGCGGGCGTGGCGTACCTCCAGGTACAGCGGGCAGCTGCAGCCGTGGCTGAGGGCTTGGGCCAGGGCGTCCCGCTGCAACACGCACTCCTCCAGGTGGATGACGTTGGGGTGCTGGCTCTGGATGCTGCTGAGGGCCCAGAACTCGCGCAGGGCCAGCTCCACGTTCTCCGGGGCCTGGCAGCGGATCTTCTTCACCGCCACGCGCGCCCCGGACCGCCGGGCCAGCGCCTCGTACACCACGCCGTACGTGCCCCGCCCCACCTCCTGGACCAGCTCGTACTTGGGCTGCCTGCACTGCATCATCAGGCCATCTGAGAGGAGGGGGGGGGGAGCAGTGTGTTCTGGGTAGTGTAGGAACTTAGTCCTTTGGAAAGTAAAACTTGTAGTTCTAAAACACAAATTGTGAAGGAAAATATATTTTTTGCAGTGTATATTATATACCCCCACCTGAAATGAAAGTGAATAACGAAATATGAGGCGAACACAGCCTCTATAATGGCCCCGCTGTCACGTTGGTGCGGCACGCCTCCGTAATCAAAGCAGACGAGGCGTGCAAACCACTTACCTGTCAGACAGGTCGTTGCAGCAGTTATGGGCACACCTGCCGACTTGCATCCTGGTCAAGAACCGCGCAAAAGTTTCGCCCGGGTACTTGAGAATAGCAGCGCATCATCGAGCTAATTGTGTAACCGGGATCAAACGCACTGCTCTTTTCTTGCCGTAAGGCTCTGTCTGTGCTTGGTCGTACAGTGGAACGCTGCCTGTAATTCAGGTGACTTATGAGTTTTTGCGTGTCATCCTATATGTCACTATCCGATACTGTAACTATGTGGGTCAGAGGTTATGTAAAACTATTGTTTATAATCACTCCAGGTTTGTTACAGGAGTTTTCGATAATTGACAGCCGTGAGGAGCTGAACACGTACATCATTTAAGTAGCCTACGTGTGTCCGTTTCCTCTACGAATCAGACGCGCTAAAGTTCAGCAGCAGCTGTTCGCGTCTCGCCACAGTGTACAAGCGCTTACTGAATGTGACATTTCTGGCTTTACTGTCTTCATTATTCCTGGCTCAAACGATGCCAAAAAAACAACGTATGGAGGGCGTTGTGTAATTATCACTTATGCATGCCATGTAGCGATGCAAGCTAACGTTAGCTCAGTCAGAGCAGGGCAAACTTTGCTGACATTCTATTGACAGCCTGATCCAGCTGTAGTATGCTTGGCTGCCTCCATTGCGCTATCAAAACAGCGAGTGTGCATTCAACAGCTTGTTAACTCATTTCTATAAATGCAATTTGCAAAACAGAGTCAGCGCATAGCTCCCGAACTACCCGGCGAATTAAAGTTATTCACATACAAAAGTTTCGATTCCGCAGATAGCAGTCCGCAGCTAACGTCATTAGTCATCATAAACTTTTCAGTGTCGGAACTCGCTCATAAACTACCATTGGTCGACTTTCTCTTAGAGAGTAAATTTGCTTGTTATAGCATCTAATCGGGGTGACAGACTTTAAGTGTTGTTAACTTCTGCGGGGATCTATTATCTACATAAACAGACGTGTAGATGTGCAACTGTCAGCAGCCATATTAAACTGAAATCTAGCTAGAGCGCGACATTGCTGTGTGTGATAGCTAGCCTCTTGCTAGGGAAGCAATGCCTATAACCAGGTAGCATTAGCGACAGCAGCAGGTTAGCGAGAGACCCTAACGCAACAATGCCATGCGTTCGCTCCTAATGGCTTAACGCCCCTAGCCAGCATACTGACAGCCGCAGTGCAGTAAGTGTCACAACAATCTGCTTGAGTTAACCCACTTTTTTGAATTCGTCAAACACACTAGATTGACCTATTTCCCATTTGGACTACGTGCCGCCCGTCGTTCGGTCGAGATCTTTCAGTTTTCGAAGTGCAACAGAAAGCAGGAGAACCAACTGAATGCAGCGAATCGTGGACCAGGGTTCGTTGTCCCAACAAAAACGCTCTTTCGGTCCGTCTTGGGACCCTGAAATTTATCAGCGCGTCGGGCGACAAAAATAACATAAAGACAGCAATCACAGAGTGAAATAAGCGTGAAAAAAGCCCCACCTGTCGCGTAAAATCACGTTTCCTCCGTAGTTTGTTTCATTCCGTGCCTTCGCTGGCAGCCACATTGTTCGCGGCCACGTAGCGCGTTCACGTCTACGAGCGCGAGCGCCGCGTTGCCAGGTTTGCGCTAAAAACTCACCCATTATCAATAATATACCCCGTTAGCATCCGGCTAGTCCAATTCAGTTTTTCAACCCGTTCCCCCCTTTTAAAACAATACCTTAACTTCCATATTGTCTCACACATTCACATGCTCTTCTCCCGTACACATATCATATTTTTCGAAACACGTGTTTATTCAGCCAAAACAAACAAAAACACAATTTGGCACCCTTATGCCAGACCGTATCGTGATTTCCTGCGATTTTCTTTTTTTTTTATTATCAGATAACAATATTATCAGATGAGGAGCACCACAAAGGCAACCTCTTTGAATGACTTCAAACCCAAATCCATACAAAATATGGCAGTAAATATTAATTAAATGTCTCAAAATAGGCCCAGTACATTGAACACCATTAACTTTTTGAAATGTTGAGAGGTTTACTGACATGAATTAAATCTTAAGTCTTGATATCAAAGATTTCAATGAAAAAAAGACCACGAGTATGCAGAAATGTAATACTGACAGACGTTTATTAACTAGGAAGGAAATGTTGGATATTTTCACAAGACAAAACATTCTTGGTCACAGTTCTGTTTGTAATACATGCTTCACAGAAATATAAAAAAAATGTAAAACTATCACAAATTCCACCCTCATCGGGTGAACACAAGGGGGGTGCGCTTTCCAACAGAGTCTAAAAAGATCAATGCCCCAAAAGTGGGAGGTTTCACAAAGAATCCTTTGGTTTACAGCAGTAAATATAGCTACATTCTTCGGTCACTTATATACAATCTTTTTTTGATTTATATTAGCGATTTTACACCAAGAAAAGTCACAGCCACGGAATGAAATGACTCGTTAAAAGAACGAAATGGATACAAGAACAAAACAGACAAAAAAAAAAGGTACATATGAAAACAAACTGGAGCCTCAGGTACACTGGCTGCCGTGCAATAACCCATCCCTCCTGTTTCCTGTGGGTCCCTGAGCTGAGAGGAGGACCTGGGAGGGTATTTCACAAAGCAGGTTAACTGAGTTAGCTGGATAACTGCACTGAGTAAAACCCACAAAGCAGGATTACTGAGTTAGCCACATAACCGCACTGAGTAAAACCCACAAAGCAGGATTACTGAGTTTTCTGGATAACTGCACTGAGTAAAACCTACAAAGCAGGATTACTGAGTTAGCTGGATAACTGCACTGAGTAAAACCTGGAATGCCTCTCTTTTACATCAATCCATGTTCCATATTTGGGAGGGTTCTGGGTTTTACTCAGTGCAGTTATCCAGCTCACTCAGTAATCCTGCTTTCTGCAGTTATCCAGCAAACTCAGTAATGCTGCTTTGTGCAGTTATCCAGTTAACTCAGTGATCCTGCTCTGTGCAGTTATCCAGCTAACTCAGTAATCCTGCTTCGTGAAACAAGCCCCTGGCCTCCTCCTGCACTAACTCTCGATCTGAAAAAGCTCTGCTAGCAACACATTCTGCCATCACAACACAGGAAACCCACAGCACAGAAGATACCAACCACGGCTGATTTGGGTTTGCATATCGTCCTACTGCTGTATTTCTCCGAGGGAGACTAGAATGGCAACCTAACAGTCATAGAAAAAAGCCCTGTCAGGGCATCGACCGAACGCTGCATGGAGGATAAAATATGTTGCTGAAAAGCTGTCCTGTGTTTTTTTCAGCACAACTCTCCTGCTGCCAGCAGTTTCCAAAACTGATTGGCTGACTGGAACCATACACAGTTACCACTTCCTGATCAGAGTAATTAATGTTCCTGAAACAATATTACTTGCATGTCTACTTTGGATACTGGCTTGAGGGTTTTCACTTAAATGTTTCACTTAAAAACTACTCTGGCAGTTCAATAACGATAAAAAAGTCTCCGGTATCATCTAATTGAGCAGTGGGGTTAATGTCTTCCTGTATCAAAACCAGGTTTGTCACAAAATTGCCAAGGTGAAATAGCTGGTTACTGCTTATCTGCCAGAAGATCCGCAGTGTTCTGGCCACTCCAGTAAGAACCTGCAGAATCTGTGTTTCTGTACCGAGCGGGCTGGGAGCAGCCCGGTGAAATGCACACACACCTGGACTTCTAGGCTACAGCGGCACTAGGCTACATTCAGGACAAGAGGTAGAAAATGCAGGGTGTTGGCTGTTTATTTATATGTGCCTCCTTCTCTTTTCTGCACAATAAAGAAACCACATCCAATACCCTCTGTGCGCCTCTTTACAAATACAAATTACTAGCAGGAAAAAACAAAACAGAAAAAAACTCTAACCCTACTAAATAAGCAGACAGTGCCTTGAAATCCACCAGTCGAAACTGGAGAAGACTCGTTGTCACCTGTTGCTTAAATTAAGAAACAAACATCCTGAGGTAGACTTGTATAGATTGCAGTACAAGCATTTAATCTTGTTTTTCCATGATAAAAACGATAAAAACCCACCACCCCAACACAACACTCGGGAACAGTAGAGACGGGACAGGGGATGCCAGTGTGTCTGGTTGCGAAACACGCAAGTCAATCTGACCTCACAGCAAGACTGACTGCTTTAACCCCTTAAGGTGTGAGGTCACAAATAGTATGCAATTACAATGTTCTTGCCTGAGCATTCTAATGCCGATGTAACAATCATTACTGGTGACTTATTTGAATTATTGGGAAAAAAAAAACATTCCAAAAAAAGCGTACTCTTCTTAAACGCAAGAATGGAAGCAGCACTTAACGGACAGCGGTGTGACTTGCCGAAAGTGTGACTAGGGGCCACGGATGAACACACAATCACTGGCTCCCCCATCCCCTGTTCCTTCACAAGAAAAACTACTCAATTCTAATCCCCCCCCCCCACTAGCTACAAAGATTACAGAGAAGAGGGGAAAAAAACATCATATAATTATATCACAGTAGTATATGTACATTAATATCCAGGAGAAGAGTGCAACGTTCAGCAGGGCCACAAGTCATTAGGCCTGGCCCCCCTAAGCCAGTATGCCCACTCTCTAGCAAACAGAAAAGGTCTTATAAAGAGTCAGTTTCTCTCATAAATACTGCCATCTAGGGAAAAAATGTAGAAAGATCTGCCCCTTTGTTTCAGTTAGACACATGTATTCAAAGGTCACCAAGAGATGCACAGGTTATTGGTAAAAGGACCCACAGAAATACTGCATGAGCAATTTAACAAAAGAAGTTATTAAATGTATTAATCTTGCTGTTGCTGGGACCTCATCAACAAAGAACAAGGTCTTGTAATGAAGACATTATTGAGAACATTTCAAGTGACTCCACAATACAACACGGTTTCATAGACATAGAGGCAGATCTCCACCTTGCATTGGTCCCTGTGTGTGCTATGCTAACAGAGGCATCCGATACAATACACCATACGATGCATCCCTGTGTGTGCTATGCTAACAGAGGCATCCGATACAATACACCATACGATGCATCCCTGTGTGTGCTATGCTAACAGAGGCATCCGATACAATACACCATACGATGCATCCCTGTGTGTGCTATGCTAACAGAGGCATCCGATACAATACACCATACGATGCATCCCTATGTGTGCTATGCTAACAGAGAGTGGCTTTGGTGAGGCTCCTTCCGGGATAGCCATGCTGACTGTTGCACCTTCTCTTTAAAAAAATATTGTGAAAAATGAGGACATGATTTTGAAGGTTTTTTCCCCCCCATATCTCTTGAGTAAACAAAATGATTATTCTTCCCTCCATTCGAGAGATTACAGCACAGGCATAAGCAGAGTGGCAGAGAGGCGAGGAGGACTTCACACCCAACGACCGGTTATAAAGTCCAGGACACAATTCTGGGAATCGGTTCATGACCTTGCCAAGAGACAGTGAGTCCCATCTCACTCATTTTACTGGAGCAGAATTAAAATGAAATAAATTTCGCAATCCTTTTCATGGACTTCCTCAATTCACAACGTAGACAGTGTATTATGCACCAAAATGTAATGTGATTAATGCCACTATGAAACTATCATGGCTACTGTGTTGGTAGTCCATCTAACTTCAAATGATAGGCACAGCATTGCTGGTGCAACGACTCCTTGTCGTTCTGATTCAGACCAACAGGGGGAGCAGTAGTTCAATTTGCACACACAGGGCCTACAATATCCCCAGCTAACACAAAATGTTCTCACAATGTTACTGGAAAGTCTTGCAACATTGTGACAACGTTTTGTGTTTTGTGCCAGGGCGGTGCCTCGACAGTCCTGGTTTCAGTTGTTGGGTCGTTGATGTCTGAAGTCTCCGTCTCCCCCACTGAAAACTTAAAACCCTGCCCCTCCCTTCCACAAACCGCCCCCACCCCACGGACAATCTGAAATATTCCCTGAGTTATCAGATTCACGATTCCTGAGAAACTACCCCCCCACCCGCCCACCTCTCCTGCAGTCAATAAGGATCCTTTACGAGGTCGATCTCTCAAATGTACAAAGATATGGAACAAATAGCCATTCATTTAAAGGATAAAATAATCATAACAATAACAGTACTAGTACAAATAAAAAAGAAAAAGAAAAAGAATACAAAATGCATCTTACACGCGATTAGTGCAGAGTAGCATTGCATTGGTTTTCGCATAGATAGGGAAGGTTTTTTTATTTTTGTTTTTTAAAATTTTTTTTACAAGACTCCCGAACGAACAGAAGCCATTGTAGATTGCAGGAAAATAAACCGCACGCGTCACAGCGAGACGAAACATTGAGTCAAATCAAACGAAATGAAATCAAAATGGCGCCCGGACGAGGTGGAGGTAGCGCTGGTGCTAACACGCACCGGCCGCGGATCAGGAGACGGACTGAGGCGATGTAGCAGTCTGGCGAAGCCGAGATGAGATACCCGCTACAAATAAATACTAAGGATGATTTAAAAAAAGGCTTCATAACAATTATACATATATATTAAATGGGTGGAAAGTCTGTCAGCTTCTCCTGTAAAACCGGAGAAATGGCTGATTTAGTCGCTAGTCAACAGACACCTCCACTTAGGGGTCGTCTCCCGGGAGACCAAGGTCACTGAGAGAGAGAGAGAGAGAAAGAGACAATGGCGGAGCTTCAACAAACATTTCAAGAAGTCCTTGACTTTGAAAAACGCTAAAAGGAATGATTCCTCGATGTCGCAGAGATCGGCGAGTTCGGCAATCGCTCACCGAGCTTTTAATCTCTGAAGACAGAGAGTCATGCTTTGGCGCAGCCGTAAAAGCGAAAGTCACGGACAAATGTTGATTGAACGCGGACCAAAGTCTTGCTAAGTCACTAAGAAAGGGACATCGCTGCTTGCCTAGCTCCCAACCTCCTCCCAATCCACACCTGGTGCTGCCGAACGAGAAGTGATAAATGTTCATAATGATTTTCTCATGCTTTTTATGGCGTGTATCCAACTTAGGAAAGGCATTGTTTAAAGCCTCATCTGAATTTAGATGGGAATCTGGCCTGGTTGCCATAAGAATTGTAGTTGGCAGAGGGGCTTATGGGAGTTGGAGTCCAGAGCTTGTGATATGGCGTACGGTTATCTAACCCTGGACTTCAGCTCTCATGTGCCTTTGTGCTACTGACCACACACTAAGAGGGTGTTTAAAACCTGTGTGTGTGTGTGTGTGTATGTGCATCCTTTTGGACCTGTTAAAAGACAGTTCTGAGGAGCTGAGTTCTGACGGGGCCAGGGCAGACCCAGTGTGGAAGGAGCGGAGGAGTCGGAGCTTAGGAGACAGCGATGAGCACACAAGTATACAATCGTCTGCCACGTTGCCACGACTACAGGCAGCGCAGCAGGTTACAACATACAGTCGTCTGCAGCGTTGCCATGACTACAGGCAGCACAGGTTCAAACATTCATTTGGCCCAGGAAATCTAAACAATCAAACTGCAATGATTGGCAGCTGCCAAAAACATGCAGTGGATTTTAGGCTAGTCCCTGCTATCCCTTAACCATCCCCCCTTCGAGCCCCCCCCCCCCCCCACCCAACATGCCCCCCCCCCTCCTGCATCCACCCCCACCCACTGAAAAAACTCCAAATCACATTCATCGACCGAGAAGCAAAAGCACAATCTCGCCAGCTCCCCCTCTTTGTGGTAAAACTGAGAGTGTAACAGTCAGGAAATGGGAAGCTCGTCATAAACTTTACAATATCCTCGTCAACACCGCAGAACAACACCAAAAAGTGAGAGGCCAAAACCCTCAGCAGCAAACTTACCAAACCAGAAAGATTATTAAAAAAAGAACAGCTAGTTTTCAAAATCAAAGTCCCCCCCCCTCTCCCCAACATAAAAGAAATACTTCTAATGACGGTAAACACTAAATTGCAGTTTTGTTAAAAAAAATAATAAGAAGATGCACTTTGATTGTTTTGGTACGAATCTAAGACACTTATCTGTGAAAGACATGGAAAGGCTTTGATATGCATCACAACATTAAGGTGGAAACGGCTGATTATTACGATATATCGTGATACAAAAAACGTGAATCTATCATTCCATTATCTTCTAAAAACTTCCTGAGTGCAACAGAGCTATATTCCTGACTGTTTCACCATCAAAGAGTAAAATATTATTCTGATCATAATAAACCTGAGGTAATCCCAAAAAAGCAGCTATAAAGATTCGTAGGAACTTTGTGGTCGTCTCCAGTAAAACCATTTTTGATTGGTCTTCATCTTCATCCTTCCTGGCCCCAACCCCTCTGTGCCCCGCCCACAAACTGGCTCCTTCAATCAGAGCTCTCCGGAGGCGTGGGGGCGTGGCCTGGCTCTTCCTCCTCCCCCTTCAGGGAGGCGGGCTTTCCCTGAGAGCTGGGAGATGATTGCTGTGCTTTGATTGGACAGTTGGCCACCATGTGTGCGATGCTCTGGCAGTAATGGCACTTCTTGGGCTGCGGGGGGAGCTTGCACTCCTTGGCGTGGTGGTCCAGTCCTCCACAGTTGTAGCACCTGCAGGGAACACAGTCGCAGAACGACAGGAACGAGATTACTCATGATCTCCTGTAGCAGAGAAGTGTGAGGCAAGCAATAGCACTTTGAAGTGCAGGCTTTCGGAATGTCTTTCTTTCCAATGTTCTAAGTCAGTGTTCTAGAACTGTTGCTTTCTGTTGCCAGTAGTGATTGTTACATCGCCAGTAGAACGTTCAGTTAAGAACATTCTAATCGCATGCTCGTGACCTTGCACCTTGAAGGGTTAAGAAGCGGGGTTTGTACTCTAGGATGGTGCTGGTTTAATTCTTCAATGTTACAAGGGCAGTGTCATAGAAGCAGGGTGCTGAACCTAAAATGCTTTAGCAAATAAAACCAGCTGTGTAAATTGATTGCATTAAACAAATCGGATTAAATGCTCATTGTTGAATAATGAATGATGAACAGGTCAAATAGCACAGAAAGAACAGCACACATACAGCACATACATACAGCTCTCTGTTCTGTGGCTTTCTGAGAAGTTGGGAATTTGTGTACAATGAAGGCCCCCCAGAACCACGATTCTATGTTCAGAACATTCAAGATTGTGTTGCTTTTAAGTGTGTGACAATACCAGACAGTGCTTAAAGTTAAAAAGCAGCTTCTGCCGGCCTAAATGTTGCAGATGCCCACATTGGTTGAAAAAGAGGAACTTATTTCAGTGGGTGAAGTCAGTTAACCAGTAACATCTTCCAGAATACATCTTAATAACAGCAGGAAGTGTGTTCAGACAAAGCTGCAGTGTACCCTCTGTGCCACAAGAGGGCAGTGTGCCTCCATGGAGTCAAACTCTGTGAAGCTGGTGACAAAGCCCGGTGTTCTGACGGGGGGGAAAGGGCTTTGTCTCAACAGGTAGGCTGACGTATGACGGACCCACCAGCAGTCGAGAAATGCAAAATGGCAGCTTCAAAATGATGTCATTCAGCATTTCCCAAAATGTTTCAGCCTGTAGACGGGCGATTCCCGGTCTCAGGGAATGCCACAGATTGCCGGCCAAGTGCAGTAGGGGCCGCTGTTTTTTGAGAGCCACGGACGTAAAGCACACGGGACTCGCCCTGCAATGCACACGACCGCAAACACGTGACCGGAAGTGTTCTTAAACGGAACTTCACTGGCGGCGTGACAATCGCCAGCCGCGTGATTCAAAGCGACGGGTGTTCTAGAACACTGACTTGAGAATGTTGAAGGAAAGATACATTCCAAAGGGTTAAATTCATCCAAAAAAACAAACAGAAAAAAAACAAACAAACAAACAAACACAAAGGTGAACCGCCTAATGCTACAGCCACAGACCACAGCGGGCTCTGAGAAGACGGGACACTGTGGGACCGGCTGACGTGAGACGGGCCTGTCCCATAAACAACAATAATGTTCAGCGGGAGAAAATCCGCTGTCCGCTGCCATCGATTATTCAGATGATTCATTACTGCGTTTGTCGACACAGCAAAACAAAACTCAATTTAGAGGCAGAGTCGGGGCTCCCCCCGCTCCACCGGTTAAAGACCAGGTCCACACCAAGGTCTTCGCTGTTTAGGGTCAGAGGAGAACTACGCTGGAACTATGGGACGGGGAGTGCTGCATAAGCATAACCCCCTCAACATGTCTACTACACCAGGGCTGCCCAACCCTGTTCCTGGAGATCTACCATCCTGTACGTTTTCATTGAATAGCTAAGCTATATATAGCCATATATAGCTGTTGTTCTGTAAATTGTGCTATTTTCTTTTACACATTTTTATCTGATTTGATATCCTATTCTAGCAATAAATCCCAAACCTGGTTTTTGAAAGATTTTTTTAGTCGCCTCATTACCCTCAGTGCAGGGGGAGGGGAGAGGGAGGGAGGGATAGAAGGAGGTGGAGAGGATGGAGAGAAGAAACAGAAGGATGCAGATGAGGAGAGGATGGATGTTAGGCGTCAGGTCAGTTAGCAACCACTCCACCCCCCAAACACACACACATACACACACACACGCACACACACTGCTGAATTGACCAGAAATGCAGATGAGGAAACAGCTAGGGGCTTGGGGTGAGGAGGGGGGGGGGTATTGATTTGGGTGCATGTGGAAGGGAACCAGCTCTTTGTCTCAATACTGCAGCGCGACCTTTGAACTATGACCTCCCCCTCTCTCCCCCTGATTCTCTCCACACCCTGCCCCCACCCACCGCCTCCCTGCGCACACACACACACTCACACACACTCACACACACATACACTCACACACACACACACACACACACACTCACACATTCACACACTCACACACACAAAGCACACACTCACACACACAAAGCACACACTCTCACACACACACACACACACACACACTCACACACACTCACACACACTCACACACACACACTCACACACACTCTCACACACACTCTCACACACACACACACACACACACACACACAAAGCACACACACGCACGCTCGAACACACAGCACACTCTGTGGTTTCCATGGCAGCCGTGACCTCTGACCTTTTTCAGGCACCTACATCTGTTATTAATTAAATGGACAGGGTCGCACGGGATGCACATCATCCGTGATGCCAGGCTCTGATATGAAGGTGGGGGTGGAATGAGAGAGTGAGAGGAAAGAGAGAAAGAGCAGATCAACACACAAGAGCAAAAAGGGGGGGGGGCACATGCTGTCTTCTAGTCTGTATTGTGACATCATATGAGAGATGTAAACAAGCAACACATGGCTCCCTATGGGCTAGTGTATATCGTGACATCATAAAATCAAAATGACAAAAACAAGCAACACACTGCTCCTTCTAGAGCCGAGACTAATCTGTATGATGATACTGCAAGAGAAATGTAAACAGTCAACACACTGCTACCTCTAAAGTAGTCTCTATTATGACATCATTAGAGAAATGTATATAATGACACACTGCTCCCTCTAGATTTGCCTCTATTATGACATCATAAGAGAAATGTAAACAATCAACACACTGCTCCCTCTAGAATAGTCTCTATTATAACATCACGAGATAAATGGAAATAATCAACACACTGTCACCTCTAGAATAGTCTCTATTATGACATCATTAGAGAAATGTATACAATGACACACTACTACCTCTATCTTAGTCTCTATTATGACATCATAAGAGCAATGAAAACAACAACACACTGCTCCCTCTAGATTTGCCTCTATTATGACATCATAAGAGAAATGTAAACAATCAACACACTGCTCCCTCTAGATTAGTCTCGATTATGACATCACAAGAGAAATGCAAACAACACAATGCTACCTCTCGATTAGTCCCGATTATGATATCACGAGAGAAATGTAAACAATCAATATGCTACTAGCTCAAAAATAGTCTCTTTCATGATACAAGAGGAATGTAATAAAGCAACACATCGCCTCATCTGATTTATGACAGTATAAGAGAGCCGTGAGCTGGTGAGAAACAACATGTCCTTCCCAGCCTGTTATTAGTCAGAAAACAGCTCCTCCTCCCTCAGTGTGTTTACCAGCCATTATGGAGCTGCGTGCCACTCAATACAGTCCTACAGTGATGAAACTGCTGAGGGGAGAAAATCCAATGCACGCACGCTCGGGAGAATCACAGGCGGGAGAATCAATCGCTTTCAATGATCAAAAACCCGGGGACAGAATCAAACACCACGGCCAAATAAAACTCCTCCGTTACACTAACCCTGTCCTCGTGTTAAAAGTCCTCCCCGGAACGGCTAACGCTCCCTACACAGGCACAGCCCGGGAGAGATAGTTAGGGCTTCAGAGAACGGGGGGGGGGGGGGGGGGGGGGGGGGGGCCCAGGGGACTAAGGAAAACAGAAACACCCCCCCCCCCCCTCGGTGAGATCGGATCAGAGCCGGGCCGGACAGAGGGACGTGTGGAGACACCTCTAACCCCGGCGTATCGATAACCGCGAACGCCGAGCGCATATGGGCGTGATATCTCCACACACCCCCCCCCCCGCGGATTTAAACAAACTATTGATCCAGGTCACACGTCAAGCCGACCCTGCCGGACCGTAACCAGCTTGAGGGGAGGGGAGGAGATGAGATAGGGGGTGGGGGGTTGGGTTAAGGAGAGGAAGGGTGAAAACAGGGGCTTGACCGCCACTGTTCCCCCACATATATCGTTGCACCTTCATTTACCCCCGGCTTAGGGGTTTGGCATTTCCTTGTGTATTGGCCATCAGGAGTGTGGAGCAGTGTGTGTTTCTGATGGTACCAAAGCCTCACACAGGGAGAACAGAGGTGTGCCCCGAGAAAGCACTCACACCGACTGTGAAGAGGGTCACCTATGAGTGAGTGTCTGTGAGTAAGAGTGTGTAGCGGTGTGTGTGTGTGTGAGTGTGTGTGAGTGTGTGTGTGTGTGTGTGAGTGAGTGTGTGAGTGTGTGTGTGTGAGCGTGTGTGAGTGTGTGTGTGTGTGTGAGTGAGTGTGTGAGTGTGTGTGTGTGTGTGTGTGTGTTTGTGTGTGTAAGAGTGTGTGTGTGTGAGAGTGTGTGTGTGTGTGTGGGTGAGTGTGTGTAGGCGTGTGTGTTTGTGTGAGTAAGAGTGTGTAGCGGTGTGTGTGTGTGTGAGTGTGTGTGAGTGTGTGTGTGTGTGTGTGAGTGAGTGTGTGAGTGTGTGTGTGTGTGTGTGTGTGAGTGTGTGTGTGAAAGAGTGTGTGTGTGTTTGTGTGTGTGTGTGTGTGAGTGTGTGTGTGTGTGAGAGTGTGTGTGTGTTTGTGTGTGTGAGTGTGTGTGTGTGAGAGTGTGTGTGTGTGTGGGTGAGTGTGTGTGAGAGTGTGTGTGTGTGTGTGTGTGAGTGTGTGTAGGCGTGTGTGTTTGTGTTTGTACAAGTGTGTGTGTGTAAGAGTGTGTGTGTGTGAGTGTGTGTGTGTGTGTAGGCGTGTGCACGTGCGCTCACCTGTCCCCCTTGGACCGGCGCTTCTGGATGCTCTTGCCCTTGGGGCGTCTCTCGCTGCCCAGGCAGGGGGCCCCCTGGGGCCCCGTCACCCGCAGGGACTCCAGGCCCTTGGCCGACTTCTTAAAGGTGAACTCCACCGCCTCGCCCTCCTTCAGACTGCGGAAACCCTCCATGTGCAGCTTGCTCTGCGGACACAGGACACACACACGTCAGGGAGCTGCAGGACACGCACACGCACACACGCACACACACACACACACACACACACACACACACATACACACATGTCAGGGATTCTGAACAGGGATAATCCAGCGCAGTTTACAGCCGGGCAACGTGTGGCCGCTGCCACTGGTGGTTATCATGTCTGATGATCGATCACGAGGACTTTTAGATGACACTAGAGCGACTGACGATGGTCGCTATCATCGCTGATGTGCCCATCGCTGAGACTTAAATTGTACCAAACTTTCGAGTCCACTTGGTGGTGCCTTCTTATTGCGAATGCGTTTATACTTTTTTATGAGCATATGCCAGTGTTCAGAATTTTTAAAAAGTCAAGCAGTTGTGGAATATTGGTGACAATGCAGCGATGTCCATTGGCCGATCTAATTATGACCTGGCCTTGAAGCTGGCCTACTGTGACATCACAGAGAAGGTCCACCAATCACAGAGTATGTTGGTGGACATGCTGATGTGCCGGTAGTTCTGTTACTCTGCTCTATTCTGTGGGTATCCAGGAAGTAATGTTTGTCCATCATCACTGATTGGTTATGCCAAACATACTCTTGATTGGTGGATCTCCTTGATGTTTCTTGATGTTTCTTACCAATAAGATGAAGGTATGTTACCCATTGGGTGATCACCGTCACAGTCACTGATCTCAGATCAGTTGCATCTTTTTCACATAATGGATGGGGTTACGGGTAGGGTCCACGTTGGCTGATCTCAGATCAGTAATGGAGAAAAGTTTATGGACCACCCCCAAACCCACCCCACGACACACACAATTCTGCCCTCATCTGTACGAAGATTCTCACACCATATACAGCAAATAAGAAGAACCTATGGTCACATTTAAAATAATTTAAAAAATGAACAAGAACGAAGTAAAAACAGGGAAGCACTCCACTTTCAAGGAATTCAGTTAAAACAGATATGATTGTATTGTGAATCTTTAACTTTTTTGAAAGAAATATATCCTTTTATTCACCAAGGTAGCATTAAATTGATTATTAAGTTAAATCTTTACAGATGACAGCAAAGCCCCATTTTCAGCAGTCGATACTCCCTGCTAACGTGCTAATCTGGCACGACAGAAACCACTCCCATTGTATGAAGTGCCGCTGAAAACAATTGGGCTGTTTAATGAAGCTAAAAATAGCTTTCTTTAATTTGTTACCTTATCTCATACGCTGGCATTTCTAAAGTTCAATTTTGGTTTAAAAATGGTTGAAAAGACACAGGTTTCTATAGAAACTGGTCAGTCAATTGCTGTTTTGAGAATTGCAGACTATTCCATGTCTGGGAGCCAAGAAACTGAACACTCCATACAAAGGTGCACACAAATGAAAATGCGTGGTTTGTATTTGCAGATAAACAGTGGGTTCAGTGTGGTCTGTAGGTCTGTGTTGCAGATAAACAGTGGGTTCAGTGTGGTCTGTAGGTCTGTGTTGCAGATAAACAGTGGGTTCAGTGTGGTCTGTAGGCCTGTAGTTGCAGATAAACAGTGGGTTCAGTGTGGTCTGTAGGTCTGTAGTTGCAGATCAACAATGGGTTCAGTGTGGTCTGTAGGTCTGTAGTTGCAGATAAACAGTGGGTTCAGTGTGGTATGTAGTTGCAGATAAACAGTCTGTCTGTGTTGCCCTGTGTTGTGTTTTTAGTGTGTTACCCTGTGGTGCGCTGTGTTGTGCTGTGTTCACCGGTCTGTCTCAGAAGCACTGCCTGCTTCAGGGGAAGCAGAGGACTCAGGTCCCTTTGTGTTCATCTGCACTGTGCCCTCAGTGACTGTTTAAGCCCTGAGACAGCACTGTGGACTGTGTGTGTGTGTGTTTATGAGTGTGTGTGTGTGTGTGTTTGTGAGTGTGTGTGTGTGTGTGTGTATTTATGAGTGTATATGCATGTGTGTGTGTGTGTGTGTGTATGTGTGTTTATATTTGAATGTGTGTGTGTGTGTGTATGTGTGTGTGTGCTCGTGCGTGTGTGTGTGTGTGTAAGTGTATATGTGTGTGTGTATGTGTGTTTATATATGAATGTGCGTGAGAAGATGTGTGTGTGTCTGTGTGCTCGTGCATGTGTGTGCGTGTGTGAGTGTGTATGTGTGTGTGTGTGTATGTGTGTGTGCTTGTTTGTGTGTGTATGTGTGTGTGTGTGTGTATGTGTGTGTGCTTGTTTGTGTGTGTATGTGTGTGTGTGTGTATGTGTGTGTGCTTGTTTGTGTGTGTATGTGTGTGTGTGTGTGTATGTGTGTGTGCTTGTTTGTGTGTGTATGTGTGTGTGTATGTGTGTGTGTGTGTGTGTGTGTGTGTGTGCGTGCGCGTGTGTGTGTGTGAGTTTGGCGGTGAGAGGGGACGGGGTGGACCAAATAAAAATAAAATAAGTATTCCATTGCCGCACAAAAATAAAACAACGGTTTGTGATGTCCCTCCCCCTCTATCCCACTCTGACCTCTGACCCCTTAAGCCCAAACCTGAAGGGCCAACCCCCCCCCACACACAAACCCCACCCATCACAGAGTCACCGCATTCCAACCCCCCCTACCCCTCCTCCCACCCCACCCCATCCCCCACCAGCATACACACACACACAGCAGTACACAGCACACATACATACACACTCACACAGTAAAGACACACACACACAGCACACACTCAATCACAGATCACACTCACGCACACATACACACACAACACCTCCACCCTCTCTCCAAAATGAGTCCATCTGGGCAGACCGCAAACGCTGACCAGAGCTGGTGCATTCTGGGAACAGCACAAAGGTGGGGGTGGGGGGGTGGGGTTTGGGGGGGTGGGGGGGCACATTCTTAGGATTGTTCTTCGGCAGACTCGTGCCTCAAGACGAGGAGAAAGAGGAAGTCCCCCCCCCCCTCCCAAAAGAACCGCCTACTTACATTCTGAAAACGTGAGGGAAATGTTTTCTCTCTCTGGTGAAATGATGGCTTCATTGATGTTTCCTGGGGGTCTGTGGAAGGACCCTTTCTGCTACGGGGACACCAGGAAGGCTCCTAATCTGCTGCCAGTGTCACACAAACACGTTTAGTGTAGCTGGTCCCAAACTCTGGAACTCCCTCCCACTTGCACTATGGAATATCACCTCACTGTCCACCTGCAAATCCAAGCTCAAAACTCACCTTTTCACTCTTGCTTTTCCTCCCTACTCCTAACTGACCCCTCCATCTCACTCTCGCCATGTCCCATCCTACTGTTGTTTGTTGTTTTATACACTTTATTTTATTGTCTACATTTTTGTATAGTGTCTTTTAATAAGTGTACAGTGTCTGTCCCTATATGTTGTTTTATGACTGCCACTTGCCACTACTGTACAGTGTCCTTGGGTGACGTGAAAGGCGCTTTAAATAAAATGTATTATTATTATTATTATTACCTCCATGCACCACACGTGCAGGTCTCAGGTCTGGCGAAGAAACAACTGCGTATACTCATGTACAGAGCAGCATATGGAGACTTCAAATCAATCAAACTTTATTAGTGTTAGTGTTCAGGAACACTGACAGTAAACAGAGCTTGCATGAGAACTTCAAATGTGCATTAAAAAAGTGAATCTTTTATATGACACCAATGATATCTATTAGTTTTTTTTTTGCCAGTCCTGTTTGAATCTGTGTTTTCCTTGGGTTTTCAGGACGTTATCTTGTGTTTTTCTCAGATTACAGAGATGTCCTCAACATTTTTTGGAGGCAAAAAAAAGGTAGAAGGGTACTATGGGACAAAACTAAAACTTCACTGGGAAGCTGTGTTGAACGTTGAACATTTTGAAGTTGAATATTTAACAGAATTCCAAACTAGATGCGACACAACACAACAAACCAACATAATATGGACAAGGAAAATGAAAGTTTCACTATACCAAACACAGTCCTCCTCTTCCTGTCCATGTTGGAAACTGCCTGTATTATAGGACAGTTACCGGGCAACATCGCCATAGCGATGTATGTTTTATTTGCTGTCGCCATAGCGATGTGTGTTTTATTCGTCCTGTCAGGCCGTTTTTTCCTGTGCCATCCCAAAAGTGCTGTTCTGTCCAAACCCCAACACCACTGACAACTCACCCCCACACCTCTACACTCGAGCCCCAACACCACTGACAACTCACCCCCACACCTCTACACTCGAGCCCCAACACCACTGACAACTCACCCCCACACCTCTACACTCGAGCCCCAACACCACTGACAACTCACCCCCACACCTCTACACTCGAGCCCAAACACCACTGACAACTCACCCCCACACCTCTATCTACACCCGAGCCCCACACACACCCAACACACACACCCAAACCCCACACGCACCGAACACACACACCTGAGCCCAGCCAAACCCAACTCACACACCTGAGCCCCACACACACCCAGCACACGCACCCAAACCCCACACGCACCCAGCACACACAGGTGTGTGAGAACAGAACAGGTGAGTGAGAACAGTGTGGGAGGACACTGCGTTGGCGCAGCAGTCAGAAACAGGCGAGTGACATCACGAAAAACAGGCGAGTGACATCACGAAAAACAGGTGAGTGACATGGGGGGGCGACATGGCTCAGGCAGTAAGAGCAGTCGTCTGGCAGTCGGAGGGTTGCCGGTTCGATCCCCTGCCCGGGCTGTGTCGAAGTGTCCCTGAGCAAGACACCTAACCCCCACATGCTCCTGACGAGCTGGTCGGGGCCTTGCATGGCAGCCAATCGCTGTCGGTGTGTCGGTGTGTGAGTGTGTGTGTATGAATGGGTGAATGGAGAAGCATCAATTGTACAGCGCTTTGGATAAAGGCGCTATATAAATGCCTGCCATCACGAAAAACAGGTGAGTGACTACACGGGGAACAGGAACAGGTGAGTGACTACACGGGGAACAGGAACAGGTGAGTGACTACACGGGGAACAGGAACAGGTGAGTGACTACACGGGGAACAGGAACAGGTAAGGGAGAACGATGCTAGGAGTCGCAGCAGCAGAGCGGTGGTAGGGATGGGGGGGGGAGGAGGGGATCCACATGTTCACGGCCAGCTGGGACGTCCCAAGAGGGGCTGACCCGCCAGAGGGCTTCATTATTCACTGGGCCTGGCCCGGGGCGAAGGTCGCACCCCATAACCTACTCCTTTACATACACCTCCTTTCTCCCCAAAATCACTTTCATTAGCACAGGGCCGTCAAGGCTTCCGTTAGCTCTGAGCGAGGTTGAAGCACTATATCCCAGACCACACGGTACCAGACTGCAAGGCGAGAAGGCGTCGGATTAATGCCAGGCTACAACTCTATCTGTCAGAGAACCGCCGTCAATATCGGAGCACCGTGAGCCCGTTTGTAGGGAGACCAGCTTTAATGTCCCGACAGCACGTCTGTTTCAGGTCTCAGGGAGAAGAATCTGCCACTGAAGAGCTCGGCCCAAATGTCCATGCAGACATTTTCATAGATATGATTGCCTGTGAAAATTCTACAGAAGGTATCTGGCATTAGCAAGCAAACCTGTAAACAAAGCATTCAACCCACGGAGGTCGCGTACATTACATATTATATATTAATATATTATATTATATAAATGCCATTTGGCAGACGCTCTTATCCAGAGCTATCTAGGATAGAAAACGTCCGGTCATGTCACATCATGCCCTCTGTTGGTAAAAAGCCGTTTTTAAACGGTCTATATTCAACGGAAGACCTGCCGAACAGGAATCATGAGCGTAGCAGCGAAGACAATGCTAACATGTTAGCAGCCTGCTGAGCCATCGACTCACACTGTCAAACGTGAGTTCGTTCTGCTCTCAGAACCAATCAAAAAACAGGTGAATCGGGTGAATGACCCTCAATGGGAAAGGACTTAAAAAAAATAAAAGCAGGATCATGAAATAATGACTCGTGTTTCATCGACCCTGTCATAAACATCAGCCAAATATTCTGGGTGTCTCCAGTAAACACTCACACACACACACACACACACACAACACATCAACAACAGTCTGTTGTCAGCGCAACACCAACTTTACAAATGCGTGCCAGTGTATGTCTACACACAGACTTCAGGAGTAGTTAAGCATGGTGGGGAACTATAACATCCATCGCCTTTGTTGCACACTCAGGTTTTAATTTAGGTGCACTGCGACGTACACCCACCAACACAACAGAGCTTCATAGATAATGTATAAGGCCCTCATTTAGTGCAATTTAACCTTCCCACCGGAGTCTTAATTCACTTTTGCGTTCGGTCCTGGAGAAGCGTAATTTTGCGCGCTGCAGCAGGGCCAGCTAGTCCCAGCGCACCGGGCCTCTGCGTCAGAATCGGATCATCTCCGGACCGAATCTGCGCCGTGAAAAGCACATTATATTTACCCCCGATGAAAACACAACGACTCAACCCCCCCCCCTTCCTTAATTAGATAATTATGTGAGCCTGATGCTTCGGGGGGGATGTTGGTCCTGTGGAATCTGCGTCCGTTTTAACGGTCACCCCCCCCCCCCCCCCCCCCCCCCTCGGCAGGTTATGAACGACAGACATTTTACAAGCGCCCAGAAAGAAAGAAAGACAGAAAGACAAGAGGTCAGACACAGCACTTAAAGGAGCTCTCCACCCAGACGATGGACAGGAAGAGAGCACTAAAGGCAGAATGCCGTTTACAACCACAAAGGAAGAGCTCCTAATGGCTACTTCAAAAGCTTGCTTAAGTCAGGCCCAGCCAATCAGCAACCTTCATTTTACAGTTAGCAAAAAGCACATTGTGGTGGGTTTAGTACCGATGAACAGCGTGAAGGAAGCCTGCCCGTCAGCACGGCCTGGATCACAGACACTGCTCCACGGCCAACCACCAGCTCTGTGTTTGTCTCTTCTCCCCTTAAACTGGGACACTGTCCTGTGGTTTACAAACCGGGGGCACCAGGAGAGAGAGAGAGAGAGAGAGAGAGAGAGAGAGGCGGGGTAGAGTGAAAGAGAGAGAGAAAGAGCTATGTAGGGTGATCCGTAATTACTGCTATAAAGTTAGCATCATAGCTAGATGCAGATAACGTGACCAACTCAGTGCAGTTGTAGCGATGTAGTCACTATACCCACGGTGACGCACATTACAGTTATTTAGCTGATGCTGTTATCTAAAGCAACTAACAGTTGATTAGACTACGCAGGGGACAATCTCCCCTGGAGCAATGTGGGGTTAAGGTCTTGCTCAAGGGCCCAACAGCTGCACCCCATACAGAGACACACACACAGACACACACACACAGACCCCGTACAGAGACAGAGACACACACAC
>NC_083760.1:4060068-4112568 GCF_963514075.1 Conger conger | reverse complement strand
GCCATGAGGACATATTTTGGTGGCTCCACCGTTCCTGGTTAAAGAACTGGTCAGTCAGCCTTTTGGCTCTTTCCTACCCCCCCAGCCCACCCCGCCCCTCACCTCCACCCCTCCCCCCTCCTCTCGAGGACATGAATAATAATTCCCCCTCGGGGGGGGTCAGAGAATCTGGCAGCCCCGATGGACAATGGCCACCATTGTCAGGGAAACAGGAGAGGAAGTCCTGTGTGATGTGTGTGTGTGTACGCGTGTGTGTGAGTGTGTGTGTGTGTCAGAGTGTGTGTGTGCATGCATGTGCATGTGCATGTGTGTGTGATCTGTGACTGAGTGTGTGTATGGGTGTGTGTGCGCACGCGTGTGTGTGAGTGCACGACTGTGTGTGTATGTGTGATGGCGTGACCTTTTGAAGCTGCCCCTTTTGTGTGTGTAGGTGAACGCATGTGAGTATAGGTGTGTGTTTTGAGGGTGTGTGCATGTGTGTGTGTGTGCATGTGTGCGTGCACGTGTGTCCATATGTACGTTTGTGTGTGTTTGTGTGGGAGTGTGCGCGTGTGTGTGTGTGTTTTTGTGGGTGTGTGTGCGTGTGTGTGTTTTTGTGGGTGTGTGTGCGTGTGTGTGTTTTTGTGGGTGTGTGCGCGTGTGTGTGTGTTTTTGTGGGTGTGTGTGCATGTGTGTGTGTTTTTGTGGGTGTGTGTGCGTGTGTGTGTGTTTTTGTGGGTGTGTGCCTGTGTGTGTGTGTTTGTGGGTGTGTGTGCGTGTGTGTGTGTTTTTGTGGGTGTGTGCGCGCGTGTGCGTTGGGGGGGCGGGTCAGTTTGACCTCTCTCTCTTTGAGTGGATGACCTCCCCCCCCGCCCCCCCACCCCAAAAACCCAGCACCAGGAGGCAGTGCTGGGGGGTCAACACCCCCTCCCCAAAAACGGGCATTTAATACCCTACGGACAAGCAATGTGCACTACCACAGAGAGAGAGAGTGAGAGAGAGAGAGAGAGAGAGAGAGAGCTATTTTGGTAGGCCTATACGTCTGTCCACATGTAGGTTCAATATGTTCATGTGTTCAATGGTGAATGTTCTTTATATGTGCTGTTCTGTGGTTGGGCAGCATAAGCAGTATCTTGTCACGCCAATAAAGGACTTTGGATTTGAGTTCGGAGAGAAATGAGAGTGTGAAAGTGTATGAGAGAAAGAGAAAGAATGACGGAATGAAACAGAGACCTCCACAGAGAGAAAGAGAGGTGAGGAAGACGTCAGAGTGGGATTGGGAAACGGGGGGTCAGGCTTTCTGCTCAGGTAAGAGGCTAGGTCACGGCCGGGGGGGGGGGGGGGGGGCACTTTGTCTCTCAGGCACAAAGGCCATCCCCCCCCCCCCTTACACAGCCAAAGCCGTTGCCATGACTACCACCCGTCAGGCACACGCGTCTTTCAAACGCCATTAATGTGTGTGTGTGACTGTGTATGTGTGTGTGTGTGTGTGTGTGTGTGCTTGTACATGCATGTGTGTCGATGTGTGTGTGACTGTGTGTGTGTGTTTGTACATTTGTGTGTGTGTGTGCTGGTTTGTGTGTATGAGCTCATGTTTTGTGTGTGACTGTGTATGTGTGTTTTTGTACATGCATGTGTATGTGTGGGTGTGTGTGTGTGTTTGTACATGTGTGTTTGTGTGTGTGTGTTTGTACATGCATGTGAATGTGTGCGGGTGTGTGTGTGTGTTTGTACATGTGTGTTTGTGTGTGTGTGTGTGTTTGTACATGCGTGTTTATGTGTGTGTTTGTACATGTGTGTGTGTGTGTTTGTACATGCGTGTGTTCATGTGTATGTGTTTGTACATGCGTGTGTTCATGTGTATGTGTTTGTACATGCGTGTGTTCATGTGTATGTGTTTGTACATGCGTGTGTTCATGTGTATGTGTTTGTACATGCGTGTGTTCATGTGTATGTGTGCGGGTGTGTATGTGTGTATGAGCACACGCGGTGTAAAACAGCAGCACCAGCAGGAAGGGTGAGACTGTGGAACAGATGAAGTGTGTGGCTCTAGGGCCTCCCTGTGGGAGACACAGCCAGTGGAGAAAACGCTCAGGTCAGTCAGCGCAGCAACGATCAAGTGTGTGTGTATGCTCACCACCACGACAACAACCCCGCCCCAAAGCAAGGTCCCTTCCCAGTGAAGACACAGCACACCAAACAATGACTATATTTCCTTTCTGAGCAAAAATAATGAATTACATACACATATATTAGTTTTCTGATGCGTTACCAGTTGCCATTAAACCCATCTCTCCTCACTGGTCTGAAACTCCAGACGGCTCTCGGCTCAATGGTATTTGAGCAGGACAGCAACAGAACGAAAACGCCGGAACCCTCCGGAAAAGGCGGAACGTCGAGCAGGTAAACAAAGAGGGAAAAAAAAACTGAGTCAGATCTTCCTCAGATCAATACGAGTGTGTGAAACAACCAGCACATAAGCACCAGCGTAGCGACAGGGAGAGAGACGCCATTTTACTCTTCTCACTGACAATAAATAAATATCACGATAAAGAAATAATACAGTCTCAAAGAGCGCTTTCCCAGAAAGGCTGAAGGAAGATTTCACCCCGTTTTGATAAATGATTACGGCGTTTCTTATTTTTGTGGTTCTGTAGTATATACCAAATATAGCTTGGTTAAAATCTCACAAGGTTTAAAAGGAACATCGTGTTTTATACAATTCTGTCGTGCTCTGCAAAAACCGTCATTCCGATTTGGCATTATATTACGAATCCAATCGTTTCACCAGCGCACGGACGCTACAGGCAGTGATTTCACACTGTGAGCGCAAGGACAAGGGAACATGGAAATGGCTACACACTGTTTTTCAGGATAAAGGCTAAAGAAATATGAACATCATTCTGGCATCCAACTTCATGAATGAAAAAATTATAAGCAAGGTTTGTGCCTTTGCCACGATTCATTTATATGTGAAAACTGTCCGTCAAAAATCCACCACAGAAAATGTGAAAGACCTGCACGCTGGCATAAAGATGGGAAAATATGAAAAAATAATAATAATAGAGCAAACGGTTATTCTCGGCAAATAAATGTTTCAGTCATCTTCATCTGTTTTAGTTTTTATATTTCTATAAACAATAACTCTTACAAGTTATTTTCCGAGTAATTTCAAATGTTGAAATTCTTTTTAAAGTGGACAATTTTTTTGATTTCTTAAAGAAACTATAGACAAATGGAAGAGGCTCCAAAGAAGTGAATTTGAGGTTCAGCAGATATTACCCCAGTCTCCACCCCGCCCCGCCCCGCCCCGCCCCAACACACAAACCAACATACAAACCATCACACAAACCGACACACAAACCATCACACAAACCGACACACAAACCATCACACAAACCATCACACAAACCGACACACAAACCATCACACAAACCGACACACAAACCGACACACAAACCATCACAGAAACCGACACACAAACCATCACACAAACCGACACACAAACCATCACTCAAACCGACACACAAACCATCACAGAAACCGACACACAAACCATCACAGAAACCGACACACAAACCATCACACAAACCGACACACAAACCATCACACAAACCGACACACAAACCATCACACAAACCGACACACAAACCATCACACAAACCGACGCACAAACCATCACACAAACCATCACACAAACCGACACACAGGGCTGATCAACTGATCGCAGAACGTTCAACGTCGTTGTCCTTAGCAAAAAACATAAACGCACTCCCGTGTGTGTGTGTGTGAGTGTGTGCTGTGACCAGAGACCAGCGACGCTCTGTCACTGGTCTATAAAATAGCCTTTACAGTCACCAAACATGTGACACTGAATGGACTGCACCATCATGATTTCCACAAATCCTTTAATAAAAATATATTTACACCAGAAAATAATATCTGCGTCTGTGTGTACACATAAAACACACATTTCTGATGATATACTACCAATTGTTACAAATGCCTCAAGTCTATTGTAGTTTGGTGATATTATATCATAAAAAACTGTATTTAAAACTGTACTTATGTCTTAAAAATATTTACTTTCATCACAAGGCTGAAATATAGAAAATGTAAGCATTTATCATATTTAAACTGAGTCAAACATCAGGCAAGTTATCTTACAATGCTATAAATAGTTATAACACAACACATCAATTTATATTTCCTTAAATATTCAGCGGTCACACAATCCTTGATGCTGCACCTTGCGGAGTTTCAAAATGGCCGACACCATTATGCGCCGTTTTATTCTTCAAAGAAAGCTGGCAGCAGTGCAGGGAAACTGCCCAAGAAGACGAAGAAGAAGATGAAGACGAAGAAGAAGAAGAGTAAAGCTTTGTTTACCGGAGGCACCTCCATGCACGCACCCTGTAGCAGGACCGGATAAATCTTAATTATCGGAAATAATTGCATCCCCGCGATGATTCCACATCTCAATGATTTGGAAGTTATCAATAGGTCACAGATCAATATCGCTTACCACACATATTGGTATATCAACACTAAACGGATGACTAATGGAATGTGGGAGGACAAAAATATTCTCACATATTCATGAAAAGTAACTCACGGAGCACGCCGGCCAGTTGGATGATTTCACTCCACAATGTCGCCGACATGGGAGTATAAATTACTCATGGAGAGATACATACATTTATTAATATTTATGAAAAATAAATTTAATTGTAGCAGCCATTGGAGCCCTTCTCCTCTGACCTCTCTCATGAACGACCGCAGAACTGCTGCTCACTGGATATATTTTTTTGTCATTCTCTGCAAACTCTAGAGACAGTTGTGCGAGAAAGTCCCAGGAGATAAGCCGTTTCTGAGATACTCAAACCACCCTGTCTGCCACCAACAATCATTCCACGGTCAAAGTCACTTAGATCACATTTCTTCCTCATTCTGACATCTGACGTCTGAAAAACGGCTGAACCTCTTGACCATGTGTGCATGTTTTTACGCATTTAGTTGCTGCCACATGATTGGATAATTAAACGTTTGCATTAACGAGCTGGTGTACAGGTCTACGTAATAAAAGTGTGTGAGCGTACGTGAAAATACTGATCATTTTGAACTATTTCTATGCTAAATAGAAAATTTAGTGTCAAATAAAAGGTTTGAACCAACCAAAATAATGTTCATAATTTGAACCAAATCGCACAGATTTCAGGGATTCCTGGTTTTCCGGGATATGCCCGTCCTGTTGAGCTCCCCCACCCTCGGAACAGGAACGTTCTAGCGGAATAACAGTCACTAAGCAGCCGGCCCTCGCCGTGGAAACGGTTGGCCACGTTCTGTTTTCCCACAGGAAGGGGGGAGGGGTCAGGAGGAGGGAGGGGGGGCTTAAAATGGGGGGGGGGGGGGGGGGCGTGGAGAGGAAGCACAGAGATGCCCTTTGACCCCCTTCCAATCAGCGAGCAGAGAGCCCCCCCCCCCCCCCCATCGGTGACCGACCACATCAACTCAATCAAGCTCAAAGACACAAGCAAGCCTGTCAATCAAAACTCTGAACCAGGAAGTGGAGGGACATCGGTGACAAAGGCACATACTATTCACACTACATCAATGAAAATCTGCCTGAAATATAATACGAGCATACTAGTATGCTAGTATGAGTATACATATCAGGTCTGTTATTTGGGGGGGGGGGGGGGGGGGTCTAATCCATAAATTTGGCCACAGATTTGGCTTTTTTCCCCCTATTTCTTTTTCCTATAAGATGGGATCTGAGTGGTCATCTGTGTCTAAAGGTTAGCACTGCCTTGCAGGCTCTGTTCATATTCAAATGATTTACATCTCCGCCTCCTCCACCAACAGCCGCTGAGCCAAAGCAAGCCAATCATCTGCACCTTTTCCACGTATGAGAAGGCAACAAATACAATCTACTGTGAATGTTTTTTCAAAGGACATATTATAGTAAACATCACCATGACGTAATTTTAAGTGAACCATTTTCACTGATCCCCAAATAATGTTACTTTATAAATGACTTATCTAAAGAGGGAGGGGGGGGGGGGGGCACCACCCAGAGACAAATGGCGTAACAGCTGGAGATGTGGAGATTTGGGGACGAGGGAGGTGGGTGGGGTAATGCCTTCATCTCCTGTCTCCCCATTAACATACACATATCAGTCAAACAGGGGAAAGGGGGGTTAGAGAGAACAGAGAACTTTTAATCACTTTATAACAGGAACCTGGGGGGGCTCTTTCAGCTGGGCCACGGCCCCTGCTGCTATCAGATCAGACTGGGGGGGGGGGGTTAAAAATGCTTCACAGGAAGTGAACGGAAAATAACACACATCCCTTTACTGCCCCCCCCCCTCCACACACACACACACACACACACACACACAAACACACTCATACACACGCACTCACACACACACACCCACACACACACAAACACACACACTCACACACAATCACACACTCACACACACACACATACACAGTCACGCACACACACACCCACACACTCACACACACAAACACACTCATACACACACATTCACTCACACACACACTCACACACACAAACACACACTCACACACATGCTAGCATGCGGACACACAAACCCACACACACTCACACACACGTACACACTCACACACCCACACACACACACACACAAACACACACATACACGCACGCACACACTCACTCACGCACACACACACACACACACACACACACACCCTTTTTCCTGGGTGGGAAGGCTGCAGATGTGCCAACCTTCTAAAGCTTTCCACTGCGGATTTAAAGGCTCTTGGGCCACCATGGTTTATCTGGTTCCACACCCCACTGACTCCCCCACTTACTCTAACAACAAATTACCATCAAATACAAAAATACCGTTAAATACAAATACACCGTCAAATAAGCAATATACCGTCAAATACAAATATACCGATAAATAAGAAATATACCGTCAAATACAAATACGCCGTCAAATACAAATACGCCGTCAAATACAAATATACCATCAAATACAAATATACCGATAAATAAGAAATATACCATTAAATAGAAATCTAACATCAAATAGAAATCTATGAATCAAATACAAATATACCGTGAAATAAAAAAATCTTCCGTCAAATAGAAATCTACCATCAAGTAAAAATGACGAATAAATAACAATATCTGTCAATTATAAATATACCATCAAGTAAATGTTTGTTCAATAATGCATGAAATCTAGACATATTTTAAACTATATACATCTAATTTGTTTTCTGTTTTTTATATATGATATATTGGTTTTTCTATTTTGTTTTAGAAAATCACATATAAATATTTTTCCCCGCACACCGATGTGCCTTTGAGCTCAGTGTCGTGCACAAATAGCTCCTCCTGATCAATCTAATGTTTTTATATTAGTTCAGTTCAGGCATTCCAGTGCATTTATACCATATTGATATTCATAATCTCTCAAAGTCAATGCCGCTCAATAAACCCTGATGTTTTGCGTCACCAATATGAGGCGACACATTCACCCCGTTCGGGTGCTCAGACCGTACGCATGACGGGGATCGCAGTCAGCAAAAGCACAAACCCCTAAAGAAGTGGATTAAAGGAGTCATTTAGGGGCGGTTCTCTCCCACTCTGGCGGGCGGGTGTGAACGGAGGCGCGAAGGGGGGACCTCATAAACCCCAGAGCGAAATCTCCCACACTTCCAGGAAAAGAGGAAGGATCTCTCCTCCTCCTCCTCCACCTGTCCCACCGTAATTTATCTGTGTTTCCTCCTGGGCCCATTGTGTGGACCACGCGCATGTGTGTGTGTGTGTGTGTGTATGTGTGTGTGTGAGTGTGTGTGTGTATGTGTGCGTGTGAGTGTGTGTATGTGTGAGTGTGTGTGTGTGTGTGAGAGAGAGTGTGTGTGTGTGTATGTGTGCGTGTGAGTGTGTGTGTGTGTATGTGTGAGAGAGTGTGTGTGTGTGTATGTGTGCGTGTGAGTGTGTGTATGTATGTGTGTGTGTGAGTGTGTGTGCGCGTGCGTGAGAGTGTGTGAATGTGTGTATGTATGTTTGTGTGTGTGTGTGTATGTGTGTGTGAGAGTGTGTGTGTGAGTGTGTGAGTGTGTGTGTGCGTCTGTGTGTGTGTGTGTAAGTGTGTGTGTGTATGCGTCTGTGTCTGTGTGTGTGTGTATGTGTGTGTGAGAGAGTGTGTAAGTGTGTGTGAGTCTGTGTTTGTGTGGGGCGGGGAGGGTGTGATGTCACTCAGCTCTGTCACAGGAAGAACTGCAGGGTTCGTATCCGGGCAACAGAGCGTCTCTGAGCCAATGAACTTTCAGGAAGGAAGATTCCTCTCTTTGGTAATTGGTTTGTTATTTAGTTACTTTGGGGATGTTTGTGAGGTTTAAATGATGTGTGTATGTGCTTTTGTGTACTGCACACTTATGTTTAAATGGGGTTTGTGCGTGCACATGTGTGTATACGTGTGTGTATGCATGCGTGTGTGGTGTGTGTGTGTGTGCTCACTATGTGTCTGTGAGTGCACATGTGTGTTTTCACGTGTGTGTGTGTGCGTACACGCGCATGTATTTGTGTGTATATGTACATTTGTAAGCGTTTGTGTTGAGGGTGTGTGTGTATTATGAGTGTGACCGTGTTTGTCTGTGCGTTAAGTGTGTGTAGGTGTATATTGAGTGTGTGTAAGAGTGTGTGTGTGCCTATCCGTGTGTAAGTTGAGTGTGTGTGTGTGTGTGTGTGTGTAAACTCTCTTTAAGGCAACATTCCAAGACAGTGGTACAAACTACAAATCCACAACAGATCACTCCTGAGTGCTGCTATTTTAACGTCGGGAGGAAAGTGTCTCAGTTTTAATTCAAAAATATGAGAGAATATTCTACACTTAGAGGCCATTTTTCTTTTTTTTCTTGTCATACACATGTACAGGCCAAAATTTTATTGAAAATTGCCATTTCGTTTTCCAGTTAATATAAAAATACTTCTCAATGCAAATAATAATTTCTGCACTCATTTTGGTGATTGTTGACCTCACTAAGTTGTGTATGTAATGAGAAAAAATTAACACTTGTGAATTATGAGTCAAGGATTACTTATTGACTCCTGGCCACAAACAGTGTGTCAGAAATTGCTGTTTGTAAATATCCTTCAGAATTTCAAGAGAATGTTTTTTCGCCCGGTTATTCAATACTCTCGAGAAAGTCCATTAAAAATGTGCCGTGTTAATTCCCGATATGCTTCGCCACTAATTAATATAATCACGACAAAAACACATTTTTCTTTTTCATAAAGCGCCTCATCTATGCGTCCGTAAAGCACTTAATCACGTAACGACACGTGCAGGTCCGGGTACCTCCAATGCACAGCGTAAACGCAATTACAAGATAATTAAGCAGTGCTAACATTCTGAAATGCACGAAAGACACGTTTTGGTGTAAGATACGTCTCCAGAGTTGCGAGCAATATCCCATCAATTATAAGTGCCACCGTGTAGTATTGACGGATGTTAAACCTTCCAACCCTACCACCGCTCAGATTCAATTACCTTTCCATCATCTTCAAACATACCAGTGCAATTCATCATCTATACCTGTGTCCTATGACTGCGTCGATGGTAATGCAATTGGCAGTAACTGAATCCGCCCCACGCTTATTTGCATCTAAAAGAGTTACCCAGTCCCAAAACTTCGCCTGAATTAGGTCTTAGTTCGCCACCACAACGCAACAAACGAAATTAATTAAAGCAGCACGATTTCCGTTGGCGTCCGCGTAGTTAATCCAGGGCACACGACGTGCACGTGATGATATATAACGGCTAATCAAGAATTCATTCCGACGTCATAACAAAACTTTAAATTCGCCAAACAAACCATCGTCTATCGTGGCAGCACACTCTCCAGAGCGCATTCCGATATCCTTCAAACACAAGCGCGAGTACGTGTTAATAAACGTGTTAATAAATTAATAACGTTACGCATGAAATAAGCTGCGATACACAATTTGAACTCAGGTAGCAGCTAGGCTAGTATAATTAGCTAGCCTACATCTCCCGTCTCAAGCCCGCCGTGGGATGCGGTCTTGGGGCCTCGGAGACTACAGTGCCTCCATTCCTTGTTTATTCCGAGTGAGGTCTAACGGCGTTCGGGTCACATTTACCTGGTGGACGAACACGTCGACGGGGGCGTCCAGCGGGGTGCCCTCCCGGTTCGTCATGGACAGGAACCCGAATCCCATCCGCACGTTAAACCACTTGCACACGCCGCTGCCGTGGAAGGAGCGCGACTCCTCTTCGGTGCTCGGCCCTTCCTCCTCCTCGAGCTTCGAGCATCCCCCTTCAAAACGACACAGGCGGTTAAAAGCGTTAACAACGTCCTTTCCTCTCTCTTTCGTACGACAAAGGCGCAACACAAGCTCTGAATGCAAAGAGATCAAGAGTTTTTGTTGTTTTTAGAAAATCGCGAACCGTAAAAATATAAACCCTTACAGTCTCCGGTCTCTTGTTTAAGCGTAAAACCACTGTTCTCCTGCTTCGACATGGGTTACCAACGCAATGAGCACAGCAGTCTTCTGGGGAAAAATTCGGAGTCTTCTGTGCTGCAGTTCAAAACAGCCAGCTCTCGTGCGCATAAACACGGCCAAAAAACGTTTCACAAACACAAGCAGACAACGTGCTTTCTTAAAAAAAAAAAAAAAGATAAAATATTAGAACAGCACAATTTCATTACGCAAACTTTATCTAGGGTTGCTTTCGTGATTCATGTGTACCGCTCAATACATTAATGTTATTATATCATTAATTAGGTCTAGAGCCAAAAACTAGCATTTTGCTGAAATGTAAAGAATAAAACGGTAGAAAAATGGATTATAATCTAATATCGACGATCGAGAGCAAAACGTTAAAAGGTTTATTTAATAATGATAATAATCCGAGGCACAAATTCAGTGTCCATAAATCAGGATAACGTTATAATCAATATAATTTCTCAAGCCTCTGTTTCAGAATGATTTGGCGTTGTTGCCTAATTGTGACCAGGCGCAATCATTCCAACTACTTCCAAAACAAAATATAAAAAATACACGTGCAATTCCATTTATTTATATTCATGTACATTAAATAATTTACATGATTTAATAAAAAAAATTGTATACGTTTAGGTCTAGTTATCAGGCTGAGCCTAGAAATGTAGGCTACACGATACAGGGAGATGAAGACGATCAGTAAATTACGCACAGGAACGTGCAACGAGGAAAACGAGGAGGCATGAGCCTCGAGCCGCTAGCCACACTTCCAAAGTTCAAACCGACTATTTCACTTTTAGATGCACATACTTGCAGGCTACGTCAACGTAAACTCAGATTAATTGGATAAGTAAGTCCCAAACAAGACACAAAACCAATGGACCCCACGGCTTGCTAAAATAACCTGAACTCTCATACTAAAGGGTTAAATTCACTTTTTCAAGTTTTTGCAAAAACAGACCGTTTGTTGCGAGGTGACTTTCACGTTGTGTCCACAGCCAGATACAAGTGGGAAGTTTGCATAGTCGTAGGCCTAAATTCACACGGGTTTTCTGTCTCATACATGCCTGATTTAAAAATAATAATAATTGCACACACGCATTCCACCAAAGTACGCGCCGTTTTTATTAAATAAATAGCTTTTGATACCTGTAAACTGTTGGTTGGAAACAGAGCCCATCTTGCTCTTCCCTGCAGTGAAATGTATACCCGAGCTACCCGAATCGTGCTCTCGCGCCCCTGGTCGACGCTGCGCCCTTCCTCTCTCACGCGAGCGCTCTAAGAATCAAAAGGTCTCGTTTGAAGGAGGGAAAGCCGGAGAAAAGAAACAAACAAAAGGGGTTCGGCAACATCTTCGGACCCTCAACAATGTGAAGTGGGAGGGCCGCGCGGGTGGGGTGGGTTGGGGGGAAAGGCTTCGCGGAGGAATCCCCAAAAAATCTAAAAGACAATGCGAGGAAACCCAACCCCCAGAGCTCCGCATTTATCTACCTCACACCTCCCCAAAAACAGAGACCCCACCATCAAACAAGATATTTTAAACGCCAAACGGTACCTTCTGCCATGGGCGAATTTATCCAGGGTCCCCTCTGGTTTATCCCGTAGAATATATGTTGAATAATTCCTTTTTTTTATTTGGCCTTGGATCCGGCTAGGTGGAAGAGGTTTTTTAGTCCTACCTCCCAAGGTGAATTTTTTTTATTTGTCAGTAATATGGCTTCTCAAAACTGGCCCCCTCACCTCTCCCTCTCTCTTTCCTCTATCTCACTCTCTCCCTCTCCCTCTTTCTCCAGATCTACTACCCCCCAACCCCCCACTCATTTTCGGTCAAGTCCACGTGATTCTCAATTACAATCTCCTTCCCTGATAAATTACGCATTCCTCGGTGGAAGGGCCCAAATTTGGGAAGCAACCAATCACGGGACGGGGACCACCTAGCAGAGCGAGGCGTGGGGTGGGGGGAGCGGGGGGTGCAGGACGCCCAACCCCCCCCGTCACCCTCCTCCCACCGCTAACACTACCCCCGTCCTTGGACAGTATTAAATGACCATCTCCCCCCCCCCCCCTTCGTCTTTAAGGAACATGCGTGGTGTAGGTTCGTTTAGCGGCAGAGGCCGTTCGAACGACGCACGCCTGTCAGTTCACATTCCAACCACATCCTTAAACAAGGCAGCAGCATTTAGCCAAACAGTATCTATTTGTTTTTGTACAAAACATGTCCGGCAGTATCCATGTCGTTATTTGACTATATCTCAAAATAAATCAATTAGAAAAAAAAAAATTTGCTTATTACACACCCCACAGGACTACTTGCATTAATTGTTTTTTCTTTATTTATACGCGAGCGAATTTTTTAATTCAACTTAAATACACGCTCCAATTTTTTATTTTATTTATACACTGCTCAGAAAATAATGCATTGTGGCGGCATTAACGAATCTATGTTATCCTTTAATACGAATAGAACCGAACAGAATGACGAGAATGATTGATAATGGACTCATTGAATTTCCTTAAAATATATATATATATAAAATAAATAATGCATATATTTTCATAAAATCGAGATTAAAACATAGAAAAGGCAAATTGTCATGATTATTTTATATTATGAACACTAAATATTATACAATCTAAAGAGACGTGACAGATATGTGTACGTGTGTGTACGCAGATTTTTTGTTGTTGTTGCCTTTTCGCGTTTAATCGTGATTTTGGCCGTTGCCCGGAGCACCCAAGGGCCGTAATCACAAAGCCATCAGTCATTTAAATCTGCGGTCACACGCCCCAGCGGTGCTGACGCCTGCAGATGTGCACGAGCGGGTGGGGTGTACGGAATTGGGTGGCCCTGCTGCTCCCGAGCGGGGGGAGGGGACGCGATGACCGCGCGCGGCGAAAGTCGGATGTCACCCGCCCTGCTGCTCTCGAGCGCCCGGCCAGAATCGGACAACTGCCACGCTGTGAACAATGAGTGACAGCACTATGCCGCGTGGCTTAGCCACGTTGGTCTATATCTGAATCAGGGCAACACTTAAGACTAATTATGAGAACGGGAGGTAACTGCTATTTAACTTGCTCGGTGAAATCTATTAAAAACAATAGGCCTATAGTCGTGTCACCACCAAAACTGTAGTCGCTATTGGTAGCCTACTGAAACCGACTGAAAGCGGTTCAAACGAATTCACCGATCAATAGTAATTGATCACATCTATTAAATCGTTTGAACCCTTTCAAGTAATTAGACAGAATACAAAATAGCGGCAGGGCAACAAATACCTTGAGGTTGAATACTACTACTACTACTACTACTAATAATAATAATAATATTTTTATTTTGTCATCAAATTTGTTTTTATTAAACAAACATTACCGAACAGGATGGGCTATTTAAGTTTTCACATAATAGTAATGCTACTACTACTACTACTACTACTACTACTACTACTACTACTACTACTACTACTACTACTACTATAATAATAATAATAATAATAATAGCTAATAATAATAATAATAATAATAATAAGAAGAAGAAGAAGACTTGCTTGTAGTACCAACATTTAACGAATATATAATCATGCAGCAAACACACTCTAAGAGAGAACGACAAAAAAGTAAAAAAGCTAAAATATCAATTAAATCGAGAACCTTAAACAAGGGACTATACGGGCAAAGCAGAAAGGAAGAGCTCATGGGTGTAGTAATTATATATGTATTTACGGTTTATTTATTTATCGAATATAAATTGTGATAAGTCAGTGTGGTGGGGCAACACCACGCTTAAACGGTCCAGGTCACGATAGTGTGAATTCTCCCGTGTGGAGATGTCCATCATTTGGCCAAATGACGGAGATGCGCATTGACGTCACCAGGCACATTTTTCTTGTGACGTAACAGCGGCGCCCATGAAGACTTTAAATCCCCTTGTGAGACCACGCCCCCTAGTGGGTAGTTCCAAACGCACACTCGGGGCAGGTACGTAATGCGCAAAAGTTTGCTCCATCAAGACTTTATTTTAGGGTGCCCCTGTACATAGGAACGTACAGCTGAGGCTGCACCCCGGCAGTCGCTGTAATGTAGGACTATACACTCCGTTCATTGTTCAAATAGGAACGATTCCATAGAAGAACCCTATCGACTTAAAGGGTACTTTGTCAGGGACGGGTTTTATGATGTGCATTTATACATTTCGGTCAAGTGCCGGGTGCCCACCTCTATATCACACTTTATGGATCCGTGGTCCGCGATCCGTTTCCCCAAAGCAAAGTATCTAATTTAACATGTTAAGCAAAACAGTTATATCCCACAATGATACGCAATGGCGCCCCGAGTCTGATCCAAATACACTTGAAATCAAATAAATATAAATATAGAAAATGAAAGATGTGAGAACAAAACAAACATATCTCACATTGAACAACTTTTTTATAGGCATGGGACCTGCATTCATTCATCTACAATTATGTGCGCTATGGACCGGCCACTTAACAAATCCGAATAAAAATACGCCTTATAGGAAACCCAGCATCGCCAAGATCAGACTGGGCACGTGCGGCCGGTGAAAGCATCTATTGGTACATCGCCTCAATTGACATTTGCACGAAGGAACTCCCCGAATACGTTTTAAAAAGTTATATTATATTTTACCATAACCTCCCGAGAAAAGATATTACTTAATAACAGGGCCGTGCAGAGCTTTTGAGGGGCAGGTGCCGAAAGAGAGACAAGGGCGATCCAATCTAGAAAAAAATGATTTACGGCACCCAGTTATTGTACAGAATATACACTCCGTGATCACTTTATTAGGTAGACCTGTACATCAGCTTGTGAGTGCGAATATTTAACCAGCCAATCATGTGGCAGCAACTAAATGCATAAAAGCATGCCTGTTTTTCAGACCAAATATCACTTTGTGACTTTGACCGTGGAATGATTATTGGTGCCCGACAGGGTGGTTTGAATATCTCAGAAACTGCTGATATCCTGGGATAAAAAAAAAAAAACATCAAGACAGTAACAGTCCTGCAGCAACGCGTTGTTAATGAGAGAGATCTGCAGAAGAACATCCCTGAACACACAACGCGTCAAACCTCTAAGTGGATAGGCTACAGCAGCAGAAGCAACAAAAAAAAAAAAAATAGGCTAAGACTAATACATACCTAATAAAGTGCTCACTGAGTGTATATCTCACCAAAATTAATGAATGGCTGCAACAGTAGTAATAATAATCGATAGATCATAACATTTCTATATCTATATAGCGCTTTTCTAGACACTCAAAACGCTGACAGCAAGGAGGGGGAAACTCGCCTCAATCCCCGATGTGTAGCACCCGCCTGGGCGATGCACGGCTGCCATTTTGCGCCAGAACGCCTACCACACACCAGCTGCCTATCCAATAATACTTTTTTTTATTTTTATCAAAAGGGCACATATCGGTATGGGGAGAAATTCACTGAAAATGGACCACTTGGTGAATTGGTTAATTTATTTAATTATTAATTGAAGTAAGTTACCAATGAAGTGTGTCTTTATAATCTATGAATTCACAGCAAACACGCAACGACAAACATCCATTGGTCTGAAAAAAAACAAAACCCCCATCGCATTCATATCGCCCAAATATTAATAATTATTTTGGGAAAAGAATATAATGATATAAAAATAAAAATCAATTTCACCTTTATATGTATAGGCGATCACCAGACGCCTGTTCTTAATTTCTAAAATATCAAAGACAATATTTTTACCATATGCAAAGGCGACAATGTCCATAAGATGCTGTTTAATCCTTCGGAGAAATAGTCGTTTTTATACCAATGTATAAATGATTATTATTATCATTATTATTATTATTATTATTATTGTTATTAAAATAAATAAAATAAATAAAATAAATAAAATAAATAATAATAATACTAATAATAATAATAAGAAGAAGAAGAAGAAGAAGAAGAAGAAGAAGAAGAAGAAGAAGAAGAAGAAGAATAAGAATAATAAGAATAAATAAATAAATAAATAAATAAAAGAAGAAGAAGAAGAAGAAGAAGAAGAAACTTTTAGGGGATTAACAATTCACAATTTCGATTGTAAACTACAGTTTTTCCCAACATATTATACATATTCATTCTACGGAATACCTTGATTTATGCAGGCCTAATAATGAACGGGGGTGGGTTACTCCGAAGGGAGTAGCACAGAAAAACCGTGAACTCCTGTATCTACTGTCGTACATCTTGAATTTCTCGGGGGTTTCCTGTAACTTGTCGCGGCCACGCAGAGACAGATTTTTATACCTTGGGTAGGCTACAAACATCGACTGGATGGGGTTTATTTTGAATGATTATTTTGAGGGAAATGATTAAATATTGCATATGATAGGCTACTGCAAATCGATACTATGCCTGTCAATACAATCAATACAGCTTTGACAGCTTGATTAGTCCGCAGTAGTTATTTTGGTGACACTGGGGATGGCGGTTTTTTAAAGTGTGTCTTCAAGTAAGTTGCGAGGTCTGTGCCTTCAACACATGCTTTCGGTGACGTGAAGCGTCGCAAAATGTGTACGTCTCAGAAGTAGCCTGCGTGAAGCATGTCGTAAAATCTCAGAATGCGTCATTATCGGGAAACTGGGCCCAGTGCAATGGGAACGGAGAAACGGGCAAGCCTTTTATATGGATCCAATTAATATGCACGGAGGTGGAAAAGGACGATAATTATTTCCACAGCAAATACATTAGCCTATATTTCAGAATGATATAATTAGTCGCGAAGGTACACCGTTAATTCTAATTTATACTTATTACAACACTGGATTTTTCAGGGTCAAATTAATCAATTGCATGGTTTTTTTTTAAACTAAAAATATTAATATTATCACATACCATTTGCAGAGCCACCCGATCCGACCCGAGTTTTATTCAAAAAGACAACAGTAATGTATAACTAATTTAATTTTCATTCCGATTAAAACGAAAATGCATATGCCTACGTGAGTAAGTATTCAAATATAAATATTTCAGTCGGCTACGTTTTCTTAACAAAAAACAAAAAAAAAAAAATACATGAAATGCCACACCTCTTCAACCTCTAGATTTTTATTTTCAAAAGGACGTCAGTAAGGTAGTCTATAGAACACAACAAAAAATGGTAGAACCCTGTGATTGTAGAGGAGAACCCTATCAATTATCTGGAAGCTTTCCCACTTCACACCTATGACAGAGGGTCTCATAAATAAGTAAATAGGGTTCCCTGATAGGAAGCTAAATCAAGCTAAATCGCCCTTTCAGAACACTTTCTTCTAAGTAGGCTAAATTTGGACAGGAAAGAAAAATCAGAAATGGCTTAAAATGGCTTGATAAAAGAATTTAGACGTAGGAACTTCATTTTAGAACTTGACTAACTTAATTATATATTTCCTTCACTGAAATTAAAGCATTAAATTACATTATTGGCATTAGGTAGACGCACTTATCCAGAGCGATGTACAGTTGATTAGACTAAGCAGGAGACAATCCGCCCCTGGAGCAATGCAGGGTTAAGTGCCTTGCCCAACGGCTGTGCAGATCTTATTGTGGCTACACCGGGATTAGAACCACCGACCTTGCATGTCCCAGTCATTTACCTTAGCCACTACGCCACAGGCCGCCCCTGTAGCAAAGCATACATATTGTAAAACTGCTTCTTGAGTCCTGATATAATATAAATAACTTTATTTGTATAGCGCTTTTCGAGCATACAACATAAAGCGCTTTACAGCAGGGAAAATCAAATACCATAATAATAGACACAATGCCATAAAAGACAACACACTTCATAAAAACAAATACAATTTTAAAAGACAAAATACACCCCAAAAAACATAGTATAAATAAATAGCCTAAATAAATAAAAATAAATAAATAAATAGAGATAAATAAAAACTCTCAAACAGTGGCGAGAAAAAAATCCCCCATGGGAAGATATCTCGAGAGGAACCCAGCTATAGGGTGATGATCATCCTCCACTGGCCTATAGGTTGAGTTAGAAAGGTTCTACTTGTGAATAACGTTATATGTCCGAACAGCATTGGGACCCTACAGATAATGAGCCAAAGTATAGTCCCTTCTAGAAAACAAATGTATTTGAATGTAATCGATGTACTATTTACACTTATTAACAAGTCTCCCCAGCACGAGGACGAGAATGACGCAATGTCATGCTCAACGTAGCCACGCACCTTTCTAATGGTAAAAGCGTACATCTGAACGTTTACGAACCAACATACTCACCGCAACATAGGCCGTCACAAACGGCTGGACACATCTCTATGCCAGAATCACGGACGTGCCACGGAGGCATGAATTTCAAGTCGGCTTATTTTTTAACAGTTGAATGCCAAGACTACGGCGATACTCCGGAAAATGACCACAAACACGATCTTTCTTGAAGCAGATAGCAATTTCTAAACGCGAGCGGGCTCAAAACTGCACGCCAACACAGTGGAACAGCCGTTCTACCAACGCTTCTGTCGCTTTTTATAGTGAGGACGAACCGTCACTTGTCACTGAAATTTGAATAAAAGCCCGCTGAGTCAGCGCGGTGGATAAATAGAGCAAAGTTTATAAGCTGTACGCCAACTGTTGCACTTATATAAACATTCCTACGAGCGCAAAACCGCAAAGTTTGAATCCGCAGATGGCACCTCCGCTCTATTGTAATAAAGCAGTAGCCCGTGTCCGCTTTCCAATTAGCGTCAATTAAAAGTGGCATCTGCTCTAGAATAACGTGGCCAAAGTCAGGTGGTTTCTGTAAGACAAAGGAGGCCCCGATTGCACCGGTTAAAGCGACTGCTCACCTGTTGTATCGGTCGCTTAGCAATTGTCCCAACATTTCCGGTAAGGCCAGTCAAGTGTGACCGTCAGTGCCTGAGTCACGGTAAAGGAGAGAATGGGTCGCGGTTTCTATTTTCCGAGGATACTTGGGAGTAAAACCGCACACCGTGAATAGAGCTGGGTCTCGCATTGCGGTGACACAGACCGGAACACGCGCCCACTGGCAGCTGGTACCCATGAGCTAAACGTGCCCGCTCGCGCCTGGCGACCGTCCAGCGATAGCTTGTGTTTCTCACAAGAAGAACCGTTTGAACTCTTCGTGGGGTTCGCAAGCATAATTGGCTTGTTCTTTTTTGTATGATGACGAGGCTACTACACAAGAGCTGGCGATACATACATAAAGTGGTACTTTCGGTTCACTGGTAATGCAAATGTTCTGCGTTCCTGAAAACGCTGATCACCGAACACGCCGAAACAACAGCGACACCAGCAACAGAAATAAAACTTCCATTTGCATTCCATTTAAAGTAAAAGCTCTCGAGTTCATAAAATGTCAAGACCTACGCCTCGCCTCGTCTTGTCTTATTTGGAGATACCAACTATGTCGTAACTGTACGTGCATATTAATCTATTCATCTGTAATCTTGAGAAACTGCAAGCATTTATCAGTAAACCCAGATCACTCAAAAGCAATAGTCAGTTTATAAGACATATGTTGGGCAAGAAAGCTTTTTTTCTCAAGAAAATAGAAAAAAATAATATCTAATATTATCCGAAATGATATGAAATCATTCTGTTATATAGGTAAATACAAAAGTATTGGGACAGTGGCACAATTTCTGCTGTTTGTGTTCTGTACTTGTATTTGAAATAAAACAATGCATGTGAGGTGTCACAGTTGGGAAGAAAAATTTCATTCATTTTCATTCGACTGTCAAACAGATCAAGAACATCTCACAAGATGTGTGTCGAAGACCATAAAGAGAAGACGACACCAGCATAACCTCAGCGTGTTCACGACAAGATGCAGTCTCAAGAACAGAATGAGACTGTAGTGCTTTGGACAGAGAAGATGAGTATTAACTTGCACCAAAGTGATGGAAAGAGGAAAGTGTGAACAAAGAAAGGAACTGTTCATGATTCAAAACCCCTCTTGGTGGAGGTAGTGTTAAGGCTTGGGTATGTATATGTTATTGTTTTATAATAATTGTTATTTAGCAGATTATTTTATTCAAAGCAACTGACGGTTGATTTGACTAAGCTCCCCCCTGGAGCAATGTGAGGTTCAGAACCTTGCGCAAGGGCTCAACAGCTGCACTGATCTCATCGTGGCATCGGGGCTTGAACCACCAACCTTCTGGGTCCCAGTCATGCACCTTAGCCACTAGGCTACAGGCTGCCCCAGTCATGTACCTTCGTCACTAGGCTACAGGCTGCCCCAGTCATGTACCTTAGCCACTAGGCTACAGGCTGTCCCAGTCATGTACCTTAGCCACTAGGCTACAGGCTGCCCCAGTGATGTACCTCAACCACTAGGCTACAGGCTGCCCCAGTCATGTACCTTAGCCACTAGGCTACAGGCTGCCCCAGTCATGTACCTTAACCACTAGGCTACAGGCTGCCCCAGTCATGTACCTTAACCACTAGGCTACAGGCTGCCCCAGTCATGTACCTTAACCACTAGGCTACAGGCTGCCCCAGTCATGTACCTTAGCCACTAGTCCACAGGCTGCCCCAGTGATGTACCTTAGCCACTAGTCCACAGGCTGCCCCAGTCATGTACCTTAGCCACTAGGCTACAGGCTGCCCCAGTCATGTACCTTAGCCACTAGGCTACAGGCTGCCTCCGGGCCTTTGTAGGCCACCAGAACTTGTGACGCCCCCATACACCTGTGACCTAGACAGCAAGAGGCACACAGAGGCCTGCTGGGCTGCCAGTCGGAGTAAGCAGCTTCACACTGACCGTGGCACCAGTCCAGCAGCTCATTTTCAGATCCAGCTGCTACGGAGGTACCCGTGACACCTCTAGGGCATCACCAGGGAGGATAACGACACCACCCCCCCCCCCACCACCCCCGAAACTACCATCGAGAAGCTGTCAGCCCCTCCCACCCCAAAGATCCCCAGCAGATAATCAATACCCTGATCCGCAAGCCGTTCGATCGCTCTAATCTGAAATCACGGCTTGGGCCTGCGCAGAAAATGAACCATTACAAAATACCACCAAGGGCCAGACCCCAGCAACGCAAGCTGTGTGATCCCCAGGCCCCAGCAACGCAAGCTGTGTGATCCCCAGGCCCCAGCAACGCAAGCTGTGTGATCCCCAGGCACCGCGAAGCCAAAAACCACATCAGAGAGAGAGAGGGAGAGAGAGAGGGAGAGAGGGAGAGAGAGGGAGAGGGAGAGAGAGAGAGTGAGAGAGACAGAGAGAGAGGGAGAGAGGGAGAGAGACAGAGAGAGAGTGAGAGAGACAGAGAGAGAGGGAGACAGAGAGAGAGTGAGAGAGAGAGAGGGAGAGAGAGAGAGAGAGAGAGAGGGAGACATAGAGAGAGAGAGCACAGGAATTCTGTCAGAGGAGGTGTTTTGTAGGGCGGGGATCCCCTGAGGGTGTCCCACAGGTGAGCACATTCCCCTAAACCACACACACTGGCCCATTCAGAATTCACAAAGCGATCTAACTCCAGGGTTGGACTTGGACATGTGGTATGAATTTTTTCTTTTGAAACCTCCACCCCTTTCTTGCAGGTATGTGTGCATTTGTGTCGGAAATGTAACAAACGTCTGTTTCAAACATCACATCCTCAAACATACTGAGACTGAAATGAAGCTATTTTTAAATGACTGTGCATCTCAAACCCACTCACGCAGCGTTCACGTGCTGTTTCGCCTGACCTGGTGTCACTGCAGGTTTGAGCCAGAGCATACAGGCCTCCACGTTTCTCTCAACACCATCACCGTGCTGGCTTTGGTGGCCTCAGAGCACTCCATCACACAGCGGAACGGATGAACTCGCTCACTCACTTATTCGCAACCCTTCGAGAAACAAAGGCGGCATCGCTTCCATGCATCGAGACACAGTCGAGCTAACTCAGATGAAACGCGTGATAAACGAATCTATCACATGCATTACCTTCTGGACCGGTTACAGGGTAGTTTCAGCAGTGTGGCTGCTGCTACGTTTACAGACGTTTCGCTGGTGTCTAGCTTTAGATGCTGCATCATGACTTTTGGAAAGACAAACAGTAGCCATTGAACACTGCACTTACGCAACAAACACATCCATAGATTACCTTCTTCGCGTGCTCTCTTCCTCTGCTAGTTTCCATAGATTACCTTCCTCACGTGCTCTCTTCCTCTGCTAGTTTCCTGTTGTTGGTCCTTCAGCTCCACACCAGAGTGTTATTCCTGGAGGCGTCTGCTTTCAGTCTGGGAATCCAACTGCCATTCATGCGTTACAGGAGAGCTGTGATTTAACATGTAGACTGTGTGTGTGTGTGTTTGTATATCTGGAAGAGAGAGTGTGTGTGCATGTGTGTGTTTCTGAGAGAGAGTGTGTGTGTGTGTTTCTGAGAGAGTATCTGTGTGTGCTTGTCTGTCTGAGAGTGTGCATGTTTCTGAGCGAGAGTGTGTGTGTTTCTGAGAGTATAAGTGTGTTTTTGTCTGTCTGAGAGAGAGTGTGTGTGTTTGTCTGTCTGAGAGAGAGTGTGTGTTTTTGTCTGTCTGAGAGAGAGTGTGTGTGCATGTGTGTGTTTCTGAGTGTGTGAGAGAGAGTATGTTTGTGTGTGTTTGTCTCAGAGAGAAAGTGTGTGTGTGTCTCTGAGAGAGTATGTGTCTGTTTGTATGTCTGAAAGAAAGTGTGTGCTTTTGTCTGTCTTAGTGTGTGTGTTTCAGAGAGAGAGAGAGAGAGAGAGAGTATGAGAGTATGTGTGTGTGTTTATCTGTCTGAGAGAGAGAGTTTTGAGTTCAACCCCTTCAATAAAAAAGCTCCCTATTTTTATTTTGTTGAGAGCTGGTTTTTAGTTTCTAAGTGGAAATCGTTTTGTCGTCTTTTAGAACCCCCTTTCCCCACACATTCCCAAATAATAATTTTTGTGACTTCCCAGTAGGGTACACATTATGCAGAATGAGAATATAGCAGTATATGTATTTCTTATGTGTGTGTGTGTGTGTGTGTGTGTATATTTGTCTGTCTGTTTGTCTGCGAGAGAGAGAGAGAGAGAGAGAGAGAGAGAGAGAGTGTGTGTGTGTGTGTGTGTATGTGTTTACATGGTATGCGCAGCTGTTCTCGGAAAAATAAGACGAGGTCTCTGTCGCAGGTAATTTCGCTGGACCTCTTGAGATGGGGAAAACGTTAGGAGCACGCCGACGCGAGCCTCATAGCCGAGCCCGGTTTCCAGGCAACACTTTCGATGCGATTGATTGATTGCCGCAGGATTTTCGGAGGACCGATGCGCCGAAATTCCTGGCCCACACGGAGCCTCTCCGCAGGCAGAAGGAGGTCGCGCTGAGAGGTTTGTTTGGAGGTGAATCAGTAATGGCGCGGCTCTCGTCTGACGCGGACAGCGACCGATGCCTCGTCTTGTCTTATTTGGAGATACCAACTATGTCGTAACTGTACGTGCATATTAATCTATTCATCTGTAATCTTGAGAAACTGCAAGCATTTATCAGTAAACCCAGATCACTCAAAAGCAATAGTCAGTTTATAAGACATATGTTGGGCAAGAAAGCTTTTTTTCTCAAGAAAATAGAAAAAAATAATATCTAATATTATCCGAAATGATATGAAATCATTCTGTTATATAGGTAAATACAAAAGTATTGGGACAGTGGCACAATTTCTGCTGTTTGTGTTCTGTACTTGTATTTGAAATAAAACAATGCATGTGAGGTGTCACAGTTGGGAAGAAAAATTTCATTCATTTTCATTCGACTGTCAAACAGATCAAGAACATCTCACAAGATGTGTGTCGAAGACCATAAAGAGAAGACGACACCAGCATAACCTCAGCGTGTTCACGACAAGATGCAGTCTCAAGAACAGAATGAGACTGTAGTGCTTTGGACAGAGAAGATGAGTATTAACTTGCACCAAAGTGATGGAAAGAGGAAAGTGTGAACAAAGAAAGGAACTGTTCATGATTCAAAACCCCTCTTGGTGGAGGTAGTGTTAAGGCTTGGGTATGTATATGTTATTGTTTTATAATAATTGTTATTTAGCAGATTATTTTATTCAAAGCAACTGACGGTTGATTTGACTAAGCTCCCCCCTGGAGCAATGTGAGGTTCAGAACCTTGCGCAAGGGCTCAACAGCTGCACTGATCTCATCGTGGCATCGGGGCTTGAACCACCAACCTTCTGGGTCCCAGTCATGCACCTTAGCCACTAGGCTACAGGCTGCCCCAGTCATGTACCTTCGTCACTAGGCTACAGGCTGCCCCAGTCATGTACCTTAGCCACTAGGCTACAGGCTGTCCCAGTCATGTACCTTAGCCACTAGGCTACAGGCTGCCCCAGTGATGTACCTCAACCACTAGGCTACAGGCTGCCCCAGTCATGTACCTTAGCCACTAGGCTACAGGCTGCCCCAGTCATGTACCTTAACCACTAGGCTACAGGCTGCCCCAGTCATGTACCTTAACCACTAGGCTACAGGCTGCCCCAGTCATGTACCTTAACCACTAGGCTACAGGCTGCCCCAGTCATGTACCTTAGCCACTAGTCCACAGGCTGCCCCAGTCATGTACCTCAACCACTAGGCTACAGGCTGCCCCAGTCATGTACCTTAGCCACTAGTCCACAGGCTGCCCCAGTGATGTACCTTAGCCACTAGTCCACAGGCTGCCCCAGTCATGTACCTTAGCCACTAGGCTACAGGCTGCCCCAGTCATGTACCTTAGCCACTAGGCTACAGGCTGCCTCCGGGCCTTTGTAGGCCACCAGAACTTGTGACGCCCCCATACACCTGTGACCTAGACAGCAAGAGGCACACAGAGGCCTGCTGGGCTGCCAGTCGGAGTAAGCAGCTTCACACTGACCGTGGCACCAGTCCAGCAGCTCATTTTCAGATCCAGCTGCTACGGAGGTACCCGTGACACCTCTAGGGCATCACCAGGGAGGATAACGACACCACCCCCCCCCCCACCACCCCCGAAACTACCATCGAGAAGCTGTCAGCCCCTCCCACCCCAAAGATCCCCAGCAGATAATCAATACCCTGATCCGCAAGCCGTTCGATCGCTCTAATCTGAAATCACGGCTTGGGCCTGCGCAGAAAATGAACCATTACAAAATACCACCAAGGGCCAGACCCCAGCAACGCAAGCTGTGTGATCCCCAGGCCCCAGCAACGCAAGCTGTGTGATCCCCAGGCCCCAGCAACGCAAGCTGTGTGATCCCCAGGCACCGCGAAGCCAAAAACCACATCAGAGAGAGAGAGGGAGAGAGAGAGGGAGAGAGGGAGAGAGAGGGAGAGGGAGAGAGAGAGAGTGAGAGAGACAGAGAGAGAGGGAGAGAGGGAGAGAGACAGAGAGAGAGTGAGAGAGACAGAGAGAGAGGGAGACAGAGAGAGAGTGAGAGAGAGAGAGGGAGAGAGAGAGAGAGAGAGAGAGGGAGACATAGAGAGAGAGAGCACAGGAATTCTGTCAGAGGAGGTGTTTTGTAGGGCGGGGATCCCCTGAGGGTGTCCCACAGGTGAGCACATTCCCCTAAACCGCACACACTGGCCCATTCAGAATTCACAAAGCGATCTAACTCCAGGGTTGGACTTGGACATGTGGTATGAATTTTTTCTTTTGAAACCTCCACCCCTTTCTTGCAGGTATGTGTGCATTTGTGTCGGAAATGTAACAAACGTCTGTTTCAAACATCACATCCTCAAACATACTGAGACTGAAATGAAGCTATTTTTAAATGACTGTGCATCTCAAACCCACTCACGCAGCGTTCACGTGCTGTTTCGCCTGACCTGGTGTCACTGCAGGTTTGAGCCAGAGCATACAGGCCTCCACGTTTCTCTCAACACCATCACCGTGCTGGCTTTGGTGGCCTCAGAGCACTCCATCACACAGCGGAACGGATGAACTCGCTCACTCACTTATTCGCAACCCTTCGAGAAACAAAGGCGGCATCGCTTCCATGCATCGAGACACAGTCGAGCTAACTCAGATGAAACGCGTGATAAACGAATCTATCACATGCATTACCTTCTGGACCGGTTACAGGGTAGTTTCAGCAGTGTGGCTGCTGCTACGTTTACAGACGTTTCGCTGGTGTCTAGCTTTAGATGCTGCATCATGACTTTTGGAAAGACAAACAGTAGCCATTGAACACTGCACTTACGCAACAAACACATCCATAGATTACCTTCTTCGCGTGCTCTCTTCCTCTGCTAGTTTCCATAGATTACCTTCCTCACGTGCTCTCTTCCTCTGCTAGTTTCCTGTTGTTGGTCCTTCAGCTCCACACCAGAGTGTTATTCCTGGAGGCGTCTGCTTTCAGTCTGGGAATCCAACTGCCATTCATGCGTTACAGGAGAGCTGTGATTTAACATGTAGACTGTGTGTGTGTGTGTTTGTATATCTGGAAGAGAGAGTGTGTGTGCATGTGTGTGTTTCTGAGAGAGAGTGTGTGTGTGTGTTTCTGAGAGAGTATCTGTGTGTGCTTGTCTGTCTGAGAGTGTGCATGTTTCTGAGCGAGAGTGTGTGTGTTTCTGAGAGTATAAGTGTGTTTTTGTCTGTCTGAGAGAGAGTGTGTGTGTTTGTCTGTCTGAGAGAGAGTGTGTGTTTTTGTCTGTCTGAGAGAGAGTGTGTGTGCATGTGTGTGTTTCTGAGTGTGTGAGAGAGAGTATGTTTGTGTGTGTTTGTCTCAGAGAGAAAGTGTGTGTGTGTCTCTGAGAGAGTATGTGTCTGTTTGTATGTCTGAAAGAAAGTGTGTGCTTTTGTCTGTCTTAGTGTGTGTGTTTCAGAGAGAGAGAGAGAGAGAGAGAGTATGAGAGTATGTGTGTGTGTTTATCTGTCTGAGAGAGAGAGTTTTGAGTTCAACCCCTTCAATAAAAAAGCTCCCTATTTTTATTTTGTTGAGAGCTGGTTTTTAGTTTCTAAGTGGAAATCGTTTTGTCGTCTTTTAGAACCCCCTTTCCCCACACATTCCCAAATAATAATTTTTGTGACTTCCCAGTAGGGTACACATTATGCAGAATGAGAATATAGCAGTATATGTATTTCTTATGTGTGTGTGTGTGTGTGTGTGTGTATATTTGTCTGTCTGTTTGTCTGCGAGAGAGAGAGAGAGAGAGAGAGAGAGAGAGAGAGTGTGTGTGTGTGTGTGTGTATGTGTTTACATGGTATGCGCAGCTGTTCTCGGAAAAATAAGACGAGGTCTCTGTCGCAGGTAATTTCGCTGGACCTCTTGAGATGGGGAAAACGTTAGGAGCACGCCGACGCGAGCCTCATAGCCGAGCCCGGTTTCCAGGCAACACTTTCGATGCGATTGATTGATTGCCGCAGGATTTTCGGAGGACCGATGCGCCGAAATTCCTGGCCCACACGGAGCCTCTCCGCAGGCAGAAGGAGGTCGCGCTGAGAGGTTTGTTTGGAGGTGAATCAGTAATGGCGCGGCTCTCGTCTGACGCGGACAGCGACCGACGCAGCCAAACATTTCGGAAGATTTAAGAACAAACACACACCCGGCCTCAGACATGCCAGGTGTGTGTGTGTGTGTGTGTGTGTGTGTGTGTGTGTGTGTGTGTGTGTGTGTGTGTGTGTGTGAAAATAGAATATCAGTATGTGTATCACATAGAGATATTATAATTATAATGAATTCACTCATTAAAAAGTTAATACTTAATCATCACAACCTAGCAAATGATAACAGGCTAAACTTATGTCAACTTACACTGAGAGAAAATCACAGATTTGATTCTCGTTCCTGCTTGCTTGCTCATTTGTGCGTCTTGGTTATTTATTTAGGCCTAATCAGTTATCCACCAGAGAGATGATCAGTTTTCGCGACCGTTCAAGTGCACATTCAGCACCATGGATAGCTCTGTCGTGCGATTACTGCCGGAGAAACGAGTTGGGCAAGGTGAGTGTGATAGCTAATGCTTTCATCGAACAGTTGTTCAGACAAGGCTATTTATCAAGAAATGGTCATTTGAGACAATATGCCTAGATTCATTAGCATAACATAACATTAAACATAATGGCGAGAAATCGAAATGGTGTCCAGCATGGTATCAAGTCTGGCCTTTATCATTCATTCGGCTCCGTTCTTAAAAAAATAGTTCCTTCAGAATTATATTCGCTAGCTAGCCTACTGTTAATGTCTCAGGTTGCTAGGTAACGCTATACACAAACGTAAAGACTGACTAGTTAGTTGGCTAACTCACAAATAGGGTTCCCACCCTAAAAACACAAGGAAAGCCCAACCCCACAAGACAATCTGGACATACATGTTTGGAAGGCTACTGAATAAGGATAGACGACAACAGTTGACAACATTCGTGCCTTGGTGCACAGAGAAATCCAATGATAATGTTCAGCCGGTATCGATTATCAGTACACAGATGCTGAGATCTTTTTTACATCCAAAGACTCCAGTCCGACCCCCGCATTTGCTTTATGTTAGCGCGCCCTCTAGTGGTGAGAAATTACGTAGTATTGATGGAACGTTCACATGTTTTGGATGATTTCGGCATATATGCTATATGTTTTTTTATTTATTATATTAGCTTTGAATTTAATGAAATCAAATATTTGAACCTGCATTTTGTAATAGAGAAACGCATTCTCCTAATTACGGAAATTAATTAAAAGCATTTAAACAGAAAAATCTTGTTGGGTTCCCTTTATTTGGCAGACACTTCCTTCTGTCCAATGCAACATACAAAAAGTGCGAAGTTAATTTGAACGTTAGAACATAATTATTTGAACGATAATAATTCTTAAAAAATGTCAGTTATCCATAGCCATAAACACCAAGTCTAGTTCACAGGAGGTACACTATAGAGGGGGAGCCAGCAAGGCGTAAAGGCAGGTAAGATAGGTGAAACAGAAACAGTCATAGAGCGTCTGGGTGATGCAGCTGGAGCTCCAGGATGTGACGCGGCGTGGGCGGGAACCAGGGGAGGAGCAGAGCTGCGGCGGTCCGTGACGTCAGGGCAGGGGAGCGGCAGAGAACATGCAGGATGCAAACACGGCCACAAGGGGGCAGCAGCAGATCACACAGCAGCCGGAGACGCAAACTGGTTTCAGCGCAGATGAGTCTTCCACGAGTGAGCTTCCCTACTAGGAGCTAAACTATCAGAAAAAGTGCTCAAACAAGAGACCCAGCCTGGCCATCTGCCAACTTTTATAAAAAACCCCACATCAAACAGAGGACAAAGTCAAAACTGTGTGTGTGAGTGTGTGTATGTATGAAAGATTCGTACTGCAGTGTGTGTGTATGAAATATTCATACTGCAGTATGTGTGTTTGAAATATTCAAACTGCAGTGTGTGTGTGTGTGTGTGTGTGTGTGTGAAATATTCACACTGCAGTGTGTGGTATGTGTGTGAGAGAGACAGTGTGAGAGTGTGTATGTGAGAGAGAGAGTAGGTGTGTGTGAGAGAGAGTGACTGTGTGTGTGAGAGAGTGAGTGTGTGTGAGAGAGAGATTGTGTGTGTGAGAGAGAGAGAGTGTGTCTGCGAGTGTGTGTGAGAGAGAGAGTGAGTGTGAGTGTGTGAGAGAGAGAGAGTGAGTGTGTGTGCGAGTGTGTGTGAGAGAGAGAGAGAGTGTGTGTGAGTATGTGTGTGTGTGTGAGAGAGAGAGAGAGACAGAGAGAGAGAGAGAGAGAGAGAGAGAGAGAGAGAGAGAGAGAGAGAGTGTGTGTGTGAAAGAGAGAGAGTGTGTTTGCGAGTGTGTGTGAGAGAGTGAGTGTGAGTGTGTGTGAGAGAGTGAGTGTGTGTGCGAGTGTGTGTGAGAGAGAGAGAGACTGTGTGTGAGTATGTGTGTGTGTGTGAGAGAGAGACAGAGAGAGAGAGAGAGAGAGAGAGAGAGAGAGAGAGGGAGAGAGTGAGTGTGTGTTCATACTGCAGTTACCAATGCCCAAACATGGGGAAAATCAATAAAACCATTCCAGTGTCTGACAGGATTAATTTTCAGTAAAAATGGAACTTTCTTAAACTTCACTTATTCAGGTCAATTTTCAATGCATACTCTTCAGGACAGCATGATATATGGTGTTATGCATGGTAATATATTAGAGTAATGAAAATTATTTATCTTTTTTAAGTGGCAATAATTACAAGGCCATTACATTTTTCAGTGCCACCAATAATGACCTCATCAAGGTTCTGGTATTTGTCATTGTTTATTACAGTGACAGAAGGGACTGCAAAATGGAGCAATATTGGGGTTATGAGTGATGATAACACTCAATTTAGGTCTCCCAGCCATTCAGAATTATCAGTGTTCTATTAACAGTGCATGGCAAGATTTAAATTGTGAAAGATGTAATGTGATGCACGCCCCGTGCTAAAATACTCATCAGGGCTCCATACATTTCGTGTTCAAATCCCCAAACATCGTTAAAAGTGTGTTTAAGTATTTATGAGCCTTGTGTTAGTTCCTGCACTGTGAACTCAGTGTTAAAGTTTTCACAAGCTCAGTCTTAAGTTCTCTTTGTTAGATCCCTCTCACTCCCTTCGTTATATGATCTGTGTTAAATCAACAAAGCCTCTGTAAACTCTATGCTAACGTCCTTATCCTCTTCTTGTAGAAGTCCTTATAATCCATGTGTTTAAATCCTTGTAATCTCTAGATCAAGGATAATCCAATCTGCCTGTTGAATCCAAATCCAGCCCTGTACGAGTTTTCTCCCAGGGAATTAGCTGAACAGTTAGTGCTGCTGATTGGCCAGACTGTCTTCACACCTGACTCCCTGGTAAAGGGAGGGTGAACACACCTGACTCCCTGGTAAAGGGAGAGTGAACACACCTGACTCCCAGGTAAAGGGAGGGTGGAGACACCTGACTCCCAGGTAAAGGGAGGGTGAACACACCTGACTCCCAGGTAAAGGGAGGGGGAACACACCTGACTCCCAGGTAAAGGGAGGGTGAACACACCTGACTCCCAGGTAAAGGGAAGGTGAACACACCTGACCCCCAGGTAAAGGAAGGGGGAACACACCTGACTCCCAGGTAAAGGGAGGGTGAACACACCTGACTCCCAGGTAAAGGGAGGGTGGTCTCATCTGACTCCCAGGTAAAGGGAGGGGGAACACACCTGACTCCCAGGTAAAGGGAGGGTGAACACACCTGACTCCCAGGTAAAGGGAGGGTGAACACACCTGACTCCCAGGTAAAGAGAGGTTGGAAAACCAGGAGAACAGTGACTTGATGATCCCTGCTCTAGATTAAAGTCTCTGTTGGCCTTGTGTTTGACTTCTTAAAGTAAGCTTGTCTTTGTATCAGGCCACCATGGGATTAAAATGTTTCACCATACAGTAGGCATAGAAACACATTTCCAGCTAAAAAATGTCATGTCGAGTGTTATTGCTCTTTAAATGACCAAAAACAAAATAACCAGCAGAAGTGTTGGAACTCCAGAAGCAGAGTTTGGTGCAGTTATATAATATGGCCTTTAACATGGGAACCAGCCAACAGATATATGGGCGACATGGCTCAGGCAGTAAGAGCAGTCGTCTGGCAGTCAGATGCATGCCGGTTCGATCCCCCACCCGGGCTGTGTTGAAGTGTCCCTGAGCAAGACACCTAACCCCCAAATGCTCCTGATGAGCTGGTCGGCGCCTTGCATGGCAGCCAATCGCCGTCGGTGTGTGAGTGTGTGTATGAATGGGTGAATGAGAAGCATCAATTGTACAGCGCTTTGGATAAAGGTGCTATATAAATTCCAACCATTTACCAAATCTCTTGGTAACATCCTTTAGAATCCTTCTTAAAAAGTCATTATCTGACCCAATACGCGTGTTCAGACAGCGGAGGCCATGTCAGTCCATATAGAGGTGTCAGAGGCGGGGAAGGCTGGTGGATTCTGTACATGCCGTTCATTTGGTCACTGTTTTAACCTGGGGCTACATTCTCTATCTGGCTGTGTACTGAACTGAATTAAACTGCTGCCAGTACATTTCTCACTCTTTCTCCCTCTCTCTCTCTCTCCCTCTCCTTATCTCTCTTTCTTCCTCTCCCTCTCTCTCTTTCTCTATCTCTCTCTCTCTCTTTCTCTCTCTCTCGGTCTCTCTCTGTCTCCCTCTCCTTCTCTCTCTCTGTTCCTCTCCTTCTCTCTCTCCCTCTCTCTCTCTTTCTCTCTCTCGGTCTCTAACTCAGAATAACAAGGGTCACTGTGGGGTTTGCTGAATTAAAATGTCGCACTGAAGTTTAACACAATCATGCACAAATCTGGGGTTGCGACGTCTAGTACTTTAATGATTCTGATGGTATATATGAATGCACACATTTAAGTGGATAAAAAAATCCAGTGTAAAAATGCTATGAATACCGTTGTGCTTGAATGAAGAAAACCTCCAAAATAAAGTGTCCTGTCCAGTTTAATTTTATGGAGCTATAGCCAGGCTGTTGCATTCTTCTGCTTTTGTTTTATGGTGTAATCTCTTATACACTCGGACTGAGAATTCTCCTGCTGCAGACTCACAGACCAGATTTAATGGCAACTCCAGCTCATCAGGGCTCTGCCAGGGGAACGAGCACTTTCCCCAAATTAAAGCGCCTCACATTAACGTAGCATAGCGTAACATAACATAGCATAGCATAAAATAACATAACATAACATAACATAACATAACATAACATAACCTAGCATAGCATAGCATAGCATAATATAACATAACCTAGCATAGCATAGCATAGCATAACATAACATAACATAACCCAGCATTGCATAGCATAGCATAGCATAGTATAGCATTTCATAACATAACATAACATAACATAACATAACATCACATAACAGAACAACATAATATAACATAGCATGACATAGGATTGTATGGCATAACTTGGGACCGCAAAACATAACATAGGATAGCAAAACATAACATAACATAGCATAATATAACATAATGACAAGAACAGGACATTCAGCCCAACAATGCTCCTCATTTTCCTCCCACTAACGTGTATCTAATGCTTAGTTTACCTAAAAACTAGATCATATCTAGCACCGTTCAAAACCCCTCCAGCTGCTGCAAACATTCCAGCACTTCGAGCTAGAAAACTCACTACCTCTGCGCTGTGCTTGGTCCGTGACCTTAGGGAATATTCAGAATGTGCGTTAGCTTGGAAGGTTTTGGCTCTAAACGTTTGGGCGACAGAACTGACAACGTTGAAAAGACTACAGAGCTGATCCTCTGATGTAGCGCGGTGTTCTCAACTGACCTGCGAAACCAGAATGGATCAGTGCACCGCCAATTACGTGCGTTTGCGATTCAAATACCGTCATCAAATTCACACGCCTGACAAGTGAGTTCACCCTAGAGGGGAACAGGATCTGGTAATTTCCGGATTAGCAGGACACCTGTCTACCTCCACAACAAACCCAATACCCTTTTACAGTGACAGGGACATTATGCTGTGTGAGGTGTCTGTTTTATTCAATGGTATTTTGGTCATTTTTTACAAAGTAGTAGCAGTAGTAGTGTTGTAGGAATTTTTATGTATTTCTGTAAGAAAACTCTCAGAGACAAAGACAGTAAAATAATTCAATCTTTACTATGCATAGGGTCCAAGTTACATGCAAAAACAAGGACAAAGGTTCCAGGACCTTTGTCTGGATATATGTAGGCACAGAGCGCAACAAATGTACGCCCCTTCATTAGTATTCATTAATATTTCTGATAATCAATATTCAAAGACAATCCACCGCTCTTCTCCTTACTATAGATCAGGGGTGTCAAACTGAATCCCCAGGGGGCCGCAGTGTCTGCGGGTTTTTGTGGTTTCCTCTCAATCAGCTGCCAATTAAGGCCAATTAAGGCCTTGAGAACAAGGCGTGTGGATTCTTTAACCAATCAATGACTTGAATGAACCCAGAACACCCCAAAAACCAGCAGACACTACGGCCCTCCAGGACTGGAGTTTGACACCTGTGCTATAGATTGTTTATTCATATCTCCCCCTTCAAGGTACGTCATGCAGATGCATGTTCTCAAAACATTCCAGCATGACGTATACGCAGGGGCCTGTGCAATTAACTGCGCGTCTGAGAATAATCTATTTTATCTTGTTTCTTGTCCCTACTTCTAGGAAGATAATCCCCATGGTAGCTTCCGTCATGAGGTATTATGTTTTTGGTTCTGCAGGCTCTCAGGCACCAAGACAAGATAATCCAGAACGCACAGTTAATGGCCGTGGCCTTGGAGGCCCATGGTACAGACAGGGAGAGACATCTCCACTCACACAGTTACAGAAAATAATATTGAGTAGCACAAAGCAAGTTATGATACTTTAACAAGTGTGTATGCTCTGGATCATTCCAGCATAAGCAACCAATAATAGTATAAGAAATTAGTAAAGGATAAGCAATTAATAATATGATAAGTAATTAATAATGAAATAATCACATGAATATATAATTTCAACAACAAGTAGTAGTAAAGGTATAAAAGATGGGAGGCAGACTCAGTTGAACCAGAACATTCTCACCATGATTTACTTTGGTCGAATGATGGGTGGAGTTTCGGGCACCGATCTCCGCCCTGCCGAATGCAGGTTCTGACTATTTTTTATGGACTTGGCACTCAGGTGCACACTGGGTTGCCTAGAAACAAGTTAAGAAATGTGAAATCACTTTCCTTTCCGGAGACAAATGTCAGACGGAGCCGGCGTCAATACAAAACTACAGCGTGCCAAAGAGGCCGGAACAAAAGTCTTTCTCTCACATTTTCCTTTTTTAAATTTGAGAATTCCTGCAGTGATCCACAGAAAGCAGGATTACTTAGCCGGATAACTGGATAACTAATGTAATGTAATGTAACTGCACTGATTAACATTGAGAACCCTCCAAAATCTGGAACAGGGACTGAAGTAAAGAGTCGTTCCGGGTTTTACCGCTTAGACTAATCAACCGTAAGTCGCTTTGGATAAAAGCATCAGCTAAATAACTGTAACGTAATGTAACTCAGGTCAACTCGTCATCGGTCAACTGTGCATGTGTCAGGGGCAAATAGATGGATTGAAAGAAAAAAAAAAAACCGACTACAGGAAATCCCCCCGGGCAAAATAAACAGACGAATAAATATATAAATATGACAGCCATTAGTCCTCCTCTCCGCTGTCTCAGTCGTGGCTGCTGCATTGTGTGACCCACAATGCCGTAGCACAGCTTGCGCTGCGTATCGATCGGCCGGCTCGCTGGGACAGGGCCTGCGGAGGCGATTATGGATTCTGGAGAGCGAGTGTTTAGAGAACGACCCACATGGTCCAGCGTGGCCATTAAGGGCACGTGTGCATACGGCTAATGTGACGCTAGCAAGGTCAGGACGGACCTGACGCCATCTCACGGGGTTCTCATTAACCTTTATTTATACAGGGTAGGGTGACTGCAGCAATGCCCTGTTCATGCCCCCCATGTTTTTGGACTGTGGGAGGAAGCCAGAGTGCCCAGAGAAAACACACACAGGCCTTCCACTGCACCACTGTGCCATCCAAATTCCACAGGGAGGAAACCCCCCCCCCCCCCCCCCCCCCCAAATCACACACATTACTGTACATGTGCTGTACAATCCGGATACAGTCTCCCCCTGGAACAGTGCGGTGTTAAGGGTCTTGCTCAAGGGCCCAACAGCTGTACTGAACTTATCGTGGCTACACCGCGCTTCAACCACCAACCTCTCAGGTCCCAGTCATGTACCTTAGCCACGAGACTACAGCCTGCCCCTGGGGGCTAATTCACCACCACCGCCGCCATGCCCCAAAAAGTGTACGACAGGATTCATGCGGTGATAGCATCGGAGGAGAATAAAATCCACAGGAAGAGGAGAACAAATCGACTGCGGAGGCACTTGAACAAAGACCCCGGGGCCACTTCCGCTCTGCCCCAGCTGCGCTGTGACGTCTCTCCCGGCGAATAATGACAGTTACACTCAGGGTGAGATTGGTCCAGCGTGGCTGCGATAAACCTCCTGAACAACCGGATTCTCTTTCCCGCTCAATGAGAAGAGAGGGGCGGTAAAAGGACATGCGGTACCCAAGGCTACGGCCGGCGTAGAAACACACAATGGCAGCTTTTAATAGTCCACGGCCTTCCCCACACACCTACTGCAAGGCACTTTGTCGTGCGCGACCCCAGAAAGCATCATAACAGCCCTAGAACAGCCCTGCTAAAACAGTATACAAGACTCAGGCTCCTGTGCCCCAGTCTTTGTTGTCACGTAGGCTGGACCAGCTTCTCTTCTCCGAACGACAAATTCTCCACACTGCGAGGGTGAAATCAACGGAAAACAAATGGGAGTAATCATAATTCATACGTCTTTATTTTAACCCCTTAAGTATCGCCCCTTTTTCTTAACACAAGCAGGAGAATTACATGCAGGTTTTCAAACAGTTGGTAGCCGGTTGACCAGTTCAGACCAGCTGCCAGCTCCACACGGTCTAGCTGGTTGACCAGTCTAAACATGGCTTGACCAGCTCAAACCATGTTTTGAAACAGCGACCAGCTCAGATAAGCTACCAGCCCTAGCCGGGTGACCAGCTCTTACCCAGCTCGACCAGCGTATGACCAAGTTGACCGGCTGAATTTTCACGGCTGGAATTCACAGCAGGGCGCCTGATTGCAGATGCTGGATTTCTCTCAGTTTCCCTGTGAAACCGGCAGCCCCCCCGGAGCAAGGGCGGCGGGGCCGGGGAGACAGACACCCGCGTGCTGGGCCGTTTAAAGACGGAATGGATCCGGCGCATTAAATAAAATCTTCAAAACGAAAAGGACGGGCGTGAGGAGGCGGGTCACACGGGCGGGGCCGTGACTCTGACTGCGGGTCTGGGGTCTGGGAGCCGAGGCGGGTTCCCGGACCTCACGCCTCGGCGGAGCTCTCAGTCACAACGCCGGGCCAGGCCACGGCGGGACGGAGAACAGCCGCGGCCCCGAGTGCGGCGCGTAATTAGAAATATCGAGTAATTGTCCCCTCGGACTTATTTAATGCGCCTCTCTGTGGGCCCACGTGTAATTAAATTAGACGCGGTCAGGAGGCGGGTCTCCGGAACGGATAGGAGACTCAATGCTCTCGTGTTCCTGGGCGCAGAAGAGTCGTGGAACGACAACAACAGGCAAACCCAAACCCTTCTTCAGAAACGCGGTTCACTGAAATGGCACAATAGCCTACTACATCGCTCAAATCCATTGCAGAGGGCTACGCTACAGATTATCACCGGATATTCAATTTGTTAGTCATTGTTAACCACGACATATAACTATAATAATAACATCATCATTTTTTGTTATTTAGCTGATGCTTTTATCCAATGCGACTTCTAGTTGATTAGACTAAGTAGGGGACAATCCCCCCTAGAATAAAATGGGGTTAAGGGCCTTGCTCAAGGGCCCAACAGCTGTGCAGATCTTCTTGTGGCGACCAAAGAGCTGATCCTCTGATGTAGCTGAGGGACAGTCACAGCTACTAAACTTTAAACGTTTTCAGCCCAACTTTCCCCATCTGCACCAAGCGTATTCCCTTAGCCAGCTGGCTCGGCCATTTACAACCCGTATTAATCATTCAGTATGTGAGTGTGGGCTAATCACTTATAAAAGTCTTATTAGCAGCATACAAGGGCTTGTTTAAAAGAGGATAGTCTGGGAAACGTTTTTGTCTTCTTCTGAATAGTAGTGGAGGTAGTGGAATAACCGCAAGAACTTGCTACAGGCTACAATTCAGACCTGGGTGAAATACTTATTCACTGTTACTCTTTGGGTGTATGATATCAAAATATTCACTAGCCATTTTCAATACACTACTGACCAAAACCTGCATTGATGAATTAATGAACGTACAGTGTGTGTGTGTGTCTTCAAAAACCTATCAGTGTCCTGAAGCAACTGTCTAGTTTCAAAAGCAGCGTCTAGTCCAAAAGTGTCCGCCGGTTTTTCTTCATTTTATGTTTATTTCCCAAATTTATTTCTGCAAGGACAGCGCACATTAATCAAGGTTACGGTAAAAGGTCCGGTATTAGCCAGCTGGAGAGTTTTCAGCAGCATTCCTTGGGCGGGACCCGTTAGAAGACCCGTTCGAGGACCTGTTACAGGACCCGTTCCAGGACATGACATACGAGTGGGAGAGCGATCATACAAAGCAGCCAACTTAAAACCCCCCAAAAAAACCAGCAAGACCGCAACACGATAATTATTATTATTATTGGCATTTGGCAGACGCTCTTATCCAGACGGCCTTGCTCAAGGGCCCAACGGCTGTGCGGATCTTATTGTGGCTACACTGGGAATCGAACAGCCGACCTTGCGGGTCCCAGTCATTTACCTTAACCAGTACGCTTACAGGCCGCCCTGAGAAAAGACACAAGCAGGTTCTTGCACACAGTCGGCTTCAGTGGGATAGTTAGGATTTCTGGGCCTCCTGGAAGAATGTTCCATCCTACTGGAATTTTCCAAACTTTTCGGGGGCTCCTCTTCCTGAAATCGTCACAACCTTTCACTTCACGAGCGACAGCCCCGGTCACTGTAAAATCAACAATGACAGAGTACCTTTGAGCACATAGTCCCTAATGGATCCCATAAACACTGTGAGAGTTGATTTAACACAGGGGATGGTGCTGTATAGTCTTACAGCACATAAGTGCTCCATTAAAGTAATTGATAGCGGATAAACTGCACATACCGGTTTCAAGGCAGAGCAGACGTTGTTGTCCTGGAGTTCACAAATGTACTGTCAACCCACAGCCAAGGCAGTTAGATTAGCGGTTATGGTTAGGGTTAGCAGCTAGTGTTAGGATTAGTGGTTAGGGTTAGTGGTTAGGGTTAGCAGTTATGATTAGTGATTAAGGTTAGCAGTTATTATTAGCGGTTAGGGTTAGTGGTTAGAGTTAGCAGTTATGATTAGCGGTTAGGGTTAGTGGTTAGACTAAGAACTAGCAGTTAGGGTTAGTGGTTAGGGTTAGCTGTTAGGGTTAGTGGTTAGGGTTAGCAGTTAGGGTTAGTGGTTAGACTAAGAACTAGCGGTTAGGGTTAGTGGGTAGGATTGTCTATCTATCTATCTATCAACCTCACATCTTGAAAACCACTGGGGGTGCACATGTATGCTTTTCGTGTAGATCAAGTGGTCTCGTTTGGAATGTAGCCACACTTTTATTCAGATTGAGGAAAGGCCTGTAGTTGTTCCATTATAATTAATGGTCCAGAGAGAAACTAGCCTCTCGTCTGGATCTACAATGACTGGTTGTCAGCTCCCAGTGAACGTTAGGGACGGCCTTTCCTTCCAGCTACTGTTTGTTGAGAGCTGAATATCTCCAGTGTAGATATCCAGTTCTGCACCATGTAACCCGTATCCCCCAGTGGGATTAATCATAAGGCTTTCTGGAGATTGATATTCATGCCGGTAATGTATACAGAGATTGTAATTTGTACAGAGAGAGAGAGAGAGAGAGAGAGAGGCTGGTGCGATAATAAAGCTTCAGTCTCTGAAGTGGCGGAACGCTGTCAGGCTGAACACATCTACCGCTCCGCTGATCAGTCGATATTTCACTGCAGACCGCACCAAAGCGAAGAAACAAACGCCCAAATAAACGAGTAAATAAAGAAATAATATGAACATAGGGTCCAATATTCAACACACTCTCAGAAAAAAAAGGCTTGTCCACCCTATCAGTTCATTAGAGTATACCCGGAGCCATGGATTTTTCGTATTGTAAAAAGTGCTTATTAGCACCCAAAGGACATACATGGTAATTTGTTCCATAACCAAATGTACCTCCCCTGGTCCTTTACGTTTAAGAGTGCAGAGTGCCACGTGGGGCTCCTCATTAGTGCAGTGTCGTTTTCTTTTTTTTTCCGGTTGTATTGTCTTCAGCGCTCCTGCGCTTGCTGAGGGAGTTCCGTCTAAAACAATTAGCGCAGAACCTCGGGAACCGCTCTGTCACCCGCAGGGTTAACCGAGCCCACGGGGGTTAACAAGCCCGGGAGAAATCGAGGTGTCAAAACAAAAACCCCCTCACACTCATAGCCATGCATGTCTGTTTGTAACTCTGGTAACACAATAAGGTTACATGAATTGGCATTAACTAATGTAGTTGTTATTTAACTAACTACTGAGATGTTCATCTGTACAGCATTCTTAATGTATTTGTACATCATTAATTCAACTACATTAGTTAATGCCTAATTACAAGTTACTCATTACATGTTTATCCAATGGTTTGCTAATGTATAAATAATAATGCAACTCATACATTACTTAATAGTTAACAAATGCATTAACTAATGAAAAGGTGATTTCATGCTTAATTAATGTATTTGTACATCATTAATTAATGATTGACAACTACCTTCATGAATGCCAATTTGTGAACCTTGTTGTAAAGTGTTCCAGCAATTATTTTCACATACAGTATGTTCAGTAGACAAGTAGACAAGATTATTGTATTTATTCAATATAATAATAATATTATATAACTGATGAATACACAGTTTGAACGTAGCCTTGCCCCATATTTACATGGATCTTTCTTCTACACGAGTGAAATACAAATTCCTCCCTTCCTGCTAATCTCATTTGATGGAAAAGACACACTTTTTTTGCATGGAGCATGCATGTTAAGAAGTGAACTTAACAAGTGTGCAGCCATCTTAGCCACCTCAGTTAGCCTTCTGCGCTACACTTCCACCACAACGTGCTGTCCTCGGCTGACTCGTGGCGAGCACGGTGGTGGCCGGGCTGTGGTCGCTGGACCGTGATGTAGATGCGGAGGCCGTTGGTCGTTGGTCGTTGGCCCCCAGATGGAGATGAAGTTGAGCTGATCTGACAGAGGCTTCCTCCCCTCGTTTCCCCCCGGGAGCAGAGGAAACCAGGCGTCGTCCAGATAAACAGCTTACACTGTGCAGGGCCCTTACTGGGTAGTCAGAATTAACTTGAATAATATATGATGCCATGAATGTTCAGAATCCTCAAGGCATGTATAGATGGGTGGTCTTGACGAGCACAAGGTTTTGCCAATTAACAGTGATCTTTAAATGACTCTTTCATTTGCTGGGTTCTGGGGTGACACACGTCATCGACAAGGGTCCCAGGACACCATGTGGGGTCCCCGCGCACCATGTGGGGTGCCAGCGCACCATGTGGGGAGAGAGAGACAGAGAGAGAGAGAGATAGAGAGAGAGAGAGAGAGAGATAGAGAGAGAGAGAGAGAGAGAGAGAGAGAGAGAGAGAGTGTGTGAGAGAGAGAGAGAGAGAGAGAGAGAGAGAGAGAGTGAGAGAGAGAGAGAGAGAGTGAGAGAGGGAGAGAGAGAGAGAGAGAGTGAGAGAAAGAGAGAGAGAGAGAGGGGGAGAGAGAGAGAGAGAGAGACAGAGAGAGAGAGAGACAGAGAGAGACAGAGAGAGAGAGAGAGAAGAGAGAGAGGAGGGACAGAGAGAAAGAGACACAGAGGAGAGCAAGACAGAGGGAAAGAGAGAGGGATGGAGTGAGAGGGGAGACATGGAGGGAGAAAAAGAGGGGGAGGTACAGAGAGGAGGGAATCAAAAGGAAGAGTGAGGGACGGAGAGAAATGGAAGAAGAGAGGGAGAGAGAGGGAGGTAGAGAGGGGAAAGAGACACAGGGGTAAGAGAGAGGGAAGACATCGAGGGAGAAAGAGGGAGAGGTAGAGAGAGGAGAGAGAGGGAGAGAGAAAATGATGGAGAGAGAGAGGGACATAAACAGCCGCAGCACCGTCAAAGCAGGAATAAATCAGCCAGTGCGTCACATCAGGGAAATGCATGATGGGGATGCGTCTAATGTCAGAGCCAACTTCGCCATTAGGTTGATAAGACATGAGGATGGATGGAGCCGACGTGATCCCTCAGCACCATCTCCACCATCCCCCACCACCGACCAAACGTATCCCGAAATTCAGCTGCAACTCATAGAAGCCTGCAGACTTATCTGTTGGAATATATGAACCTGACTATGAACGGGTAGTTTTACGCGTAAGGGCTATCTAAATATCAGTTTTCCTATAAATTAGCGTCTGTGGAATTGTCCCTACCCAACCCGTCCCTCTCTTGCAGCGTGCAATTATCCGGCAGGCTGGGCGAGAGCTCCGCCTCCCTGAAGAGAAGCGAAAAAAAAAATGACAATAAAGGAGCGCGAGCTCAGACGCCGAGCGGATTGTGAGCGCGGCCATCAGTCAAATATCCGAGATACTCCGGACCTTGTCATCATTACGCGGACGGGAGAAAGAGCCCGGATGGAAGCTTCGCTCTGCGTCGTCTACAAGGAAGCGTAATACGGCGCAGGGGGGTGAGCGTTAAGGCACGGAACCGCGGCGATCACACCGCAGGAAGCCGGGGGAGAGACGAGGGTGACGACGCCGCCTCGCGCGTGTGACGGTTTAACGGCACAAGGCCACCTTCATAACTGTACACACTCGCGGCTCGCATCAGATCTGCGCGTCCTGCTATCACGGGTTTTGTATTTTTTTTTTCCCTCCCTCTAAATCAGATACATCGAAAGCGGCTCTTCGCCCACGATTTGGAGATTGCGGTCGAAATTGGAAAACGATGTCTCAGTAGGATGGTGTCATACGGAAATGATTTGGTTGCAGGCACATAATCATTATTCTAAGCGTTAGAAGACTGTAAACACTCAGGTAAAGTGAAATGGAATTCCTGTCTGGTGAAAGAGATGGCTGCATGGCACTTAGGCTGTTACATGTTGCAAGTTTAGCCATGAGAGAATAGAGGCATTTGTTGACAGTCGCATTCAAATTTGTTGAGAAAGGTCCTGAACAATTTAAATAAAATTAAATGCCTTGGTAAGCCACGTTGGCAAGTGACAGAAAAGTGTTCAGCGTTATTGTTAGTTGTCAGTGTTAGTGTTTCAGTTCACATAGCCAACAGCCAGAGCAATTTTCAACACGTAGGCTACTTTATCATTGTAGCCTTTGATTTGTGTTTTATCTGAAAATAGTTTGTTGATTTACACCAGCTTAACACTGCTTCTTGTCGGAGTGTTACACACAGTGGATGGAAACATCTGTCATACAGTCTAATTCTTGTTTAGTCCGTTGAATGTTTGAAACACATTGCGTCATATAACACAACGATACATTGCGCTAACTGCAGACAGGCAAACACCGCCGTGCGCAATCATGTAACTGTTTCCTTTCGTGAAGTTATGCGTCGTGTTACATAAAATGCCGCAGATACTGTATTTTTAGACAACCGCAACCACGTTTCCCTCGGAGTTCTGGCGTTGCTTATGCCAAATCGGGTTTGATGGAGGTAACAAGACAACAGACAGCTTCCCAAACAGTGAAGTCGCCTCAACGCCGTTGACACTCCAGCAACATCTGTTCAGCGTCAGGACAGGCGAGTAGCTAGCTCGGTAGCTCACTGGAGACGACAGACTACGGGCAATACGGGGGTCAGGACTGATCATGGCCAGGTTACGGAAGAAAGCCTGCGTGGCGTTGTTTTTGTTCACCCTCTTCATCTTCGGCACCATGATGGGATTGAGAACGCTGAAACCCAGCGACGGTTTCAACGACCTGGCGCCAGGACTGGACTTGATGCCCATGGTCGGAGAGAGGGTGGACCGGCGCTCAATGTCCAACAACGTGGCGGTCTCGCCGGGACAGGCGCACGTCGCCAGCAACACCAAAGTAGTCTTCTCCAACTCTGGCCCGGGGGACAAGAGCATATTTTACGACGTCCATATATTCTACTACGTGTGGTACGGCAACCCGCAGGTGGACGGGAAGTACATGCACTGGGACCACGTTTTGGTGCCACACTGGGACCCGAAGATCGCCGCCAGCTACCCGAAAGGCAGACACACGCCACCGGAAGACATTGGCTCCAGTTTCTACCCGGAACTGGGACCGTACAGCTCCAGAGATCCGGACGTGTTGGAGTCGCATATGGAGCAGCTGGAAGCCGCAGCTGCAGGTCGAGTATGAGCCCGCTGTATGATGTTTCTGTTGCGATGCATGCGCTAAATAGCTACACAGCACAGCCCAAAAACTAACGGGAGAGGGGAAGACACAAATGTCTCTAGGTAACTTGATTTGAATTCGATTAACTTTAGTTCGCAAACTTCGAAACCCGAGACGTCTCCATTGAATGACTCCAACTTGACCCCGCCATATGGTTTGCCTGGAGCTCTTGTGTCGCAGAGTTGACAGCGATCGATTTTAATTTAAAAGCCTCACTCCAAAAAGCAACTTTAGCCTGAAGTCAGCCTAGTCGCGGAGCGGGGGGAGCGGAGATACGCTAATGGAAACACACTTCAACAGTTCATGCATTTATTCAGTAAATAAAGGTCGCGTAAACGACAACACTAGTCATGGATACGTAGCCATATTTTAACACAGAAGTCTGCTGGATTCGACCGTTTGATTTCGAGAACGTTTGAATAGAACCGTTAATCCTACTCATTGGCAGCATTCAGCACCGAGAGAGTGGACAGCGGCGCTAACCGACACTTCGCGGCTAGTTTCCAGAGGGAACTTCAGTGTATAAACCATGAGTTATGTTTTAATTACTTACCAAACTATAATTAAAGTGTTCCAGATTTCAAATGTACACCCTTAATGTAAGCACTGTAAAGGGAAAAGTGTTTTTATGTTTGTCCACAAGCATCTTCATCGAAGTACAGGCTACATCTATGATTATTCCGGAGAAACTCCTCTGTCGTAACGGCCCCTGTATGCTTTCTGTACGGATCAGCAGGATGAATAAAAAAAAACCCAGGAGAGAGAGAGAGAGACAGAGATACACAGCGGCACATGAAGAGAGATTACCCGATGCTACATGTTTACCTAAGATAGGTGTAGGACTGACTTACACTTGTTTAAGAAGAAACAACACAAACGGGCTCATCGGCAGCACCAAGGATTCTGGGTTCTGGTGTGGGATAGGATACTGAGCCCCCCATTTCACTTTAGAGATTAAAAATAGCTAAAACCAGGCAACTAGGCAAATAAATAATGTAGGAGAGAGATAGAGTTACTCTCTAATGAGCAACAAAAGACAGGAGGAGACAATTCAATTAAGCGAAGAGGCAGCAGTCGTTTCCAGCTCAGGGAAAGTCCCCCAGTCCTCCAGTGACATTGGGGCCCAGATGGAATACACGCCCAACCCCCCGCATCCCCACCCCCGACCCCCCAACCCCCCGGCCAGCCATCTTAAAGCAGTCCACGACAGATGGAGGAGGGGCCGCAAGTCAGAGTCGTATTGTAAATCAAAGATGTCACTTTGTAACCGGAATCGCAAACCGAAAATTAAAGGATCGGCAGACTTCGGCAGAGGCGAGCTGTGTAAAACAACGCGCGTTTGATTGTTTACATGTACACACAGACGTGCATCTGTAATTACCAGACAAAAGTGTCCATTGCATGTATAAAACCTGAACTCAAATTAATACAAATACAGTAGGCTCCTTGTTACACACGACGGACGATTTGCTGTTCAGTGCATAGCATTTATAGTCTTGTTAAATGCATACTCCTGTTTTAGTGCATAGCATGAATACTCTTATTAAATGCATACTCCTGTTTCATAACACTATAATACATAATACTCTTGTTAAATGCATACTCCTGTTTAGTGCATACTCTTCTTAAATGCATACTCCTATTTTAGTGCATAGCCTGCATACTCTTGTTAAATGCATACTCCTGTTTTAGTGCATAGCCTGCATACTCTTGTTAAATGCATACTCCTGTTTTAGTGCATAGCCTGCATGCTCTTGTTAAGTGCATACTCCTGTTTCATAACACGATAATACGTAATACTCTTGTTAAGCGTAAACTCCAGCAGTACGGCGTGGGTTTCTGGGTGCTCTGGAGTATCTGCTCACTGTGTTGAAAGCAGAATCCCCAGGAACAGGGAGACCAGAGAGAGCAGAGCAGGCTGTTCAGGAGAGCGCAGGCACCCTACATAAACAGGAGTAAAATTTCAGACATACCCGATGCTGATGCTGAGAGATTATGCGTGCTTTAGTCACCCTGCGCGTCTTTGGGTTGTGATGTCAGAGAGTTCTACTGCGCAGTGTCTGACCGGGGTGTGGGGGTTCAGATCCACAGAGCAGAGCTGTTATTCAGCTGACAGTTCTTTTATCCAAAACGACTTACAGTTGATTAGACTAAGCAGGGGGACAATCCCCCCCTGGAGCAATGCGGGGTTGAGGGCCTCGCTCGAGGGCCCAACAGCAGTGCGGATCTTATTGCGGCTACACCGGGCCTTGAAACACCAATGTTTTCCGGGTTCCAGTCGTGTCTCTTAGCCGCCGGGCTACAGGCCCACTCGTGTGCTTCATCACCAGGGCTTCGTTCCAGTCGTGTCTCTTAGCCGCCGGGCTACAGGCCCACTCGTGTGGTTCATCACCAGGGCTTCTCTCAGAGTGCGCTCAGTGCTGAGGGTTCCTCTGTGAGTGTGCGGCGCGGGCGTTGAGACCGGTTCACAGGGCCCGATTCTACACCCACACACTCAGCAGGCCGACTTGGCCGGATCAGCTGCAGAATGCTGCGACGGCGCTTGGCACGCGCCTCGGGAACGCCTCGCGCTCTGAACTCAGGCGGCGCGCCGGCGCCGAACTGGGAGCTGCAGCCACACACACACACACACACACACACAGTGTTTATAAACCGGGGGCGCTCCAGTGATGAGACGGGAACAACCGGACCCCGAACCTGGCAGGACAAAACAACTGCGGTTGAAAAATAATAATGAATAAGTGGGTGAGTGATAGACTGGAGCTCTGGAACACAGAGGCTCTGCTGGCTTTCTGTCGGACTCAGCATTTAATTCAAACATTGGTTCACAACACAGCTACGCACCTAGCTGGGTTTCTTGGCTCTGAATTGGTCCCTGATTTTGCATACAGCAAGCAGAGCCATGGCTGAGAGCAGGTGTCAGGAGCACACAGGTGAGAACACGGTAGCCTCGTGGGTAACGTACATAACTGGGACAAGCAAGGTCAGTGGTTCAAGCCCCAGTGTAGCCACGATAAGGTCTGTGCAGCTGTTGAGCCCTTGAGCAAGGCCCTTAACCCCACATTGCTCCAGGAGGGATTGACCCCAGCTTAGGGCAACTGTAAGTTGCTTTGGATAAAAAGCAAAATAACAAATGAGTATAAATGAGAATTGATAACAGGTGCTGCTGTTGTGGGGCTGGGACGTCCTGTCCTCTCCTGACGGGGGTGTCGTCGTTCTCTGTGGTTTCAGGAGTGCTGGTGCTGTCCTGGTACCCCCCCGGTGTGACGGACGATAACGGGGAACCGACGGAAGACCTGGTGCCCGCCATTTTGGATGCTGCCCAAAGGCACAGCATCAAGGTAACGGGGCGAGGGGCGAGGGGGGAGGGGGGAGGGAGTGGGGGGAGGGAGGGCCACATGGACAGGGGTGTGGTCAGCTACAGGATTGGGGGGGTGACGACCAGCTCTCCTCGAGACGGGAGACGTGATGACCGTTGGGGAACAATGACAATCCGATGCCAGATCTGAAAAGACCAGTTGAGGGGAAAGTTTTCAAACATGAGCCAGCGGTGTCCTCTCCTTCCAGTTCTTCCCGAGACCAGAGGTTGTCTGCATTGGTTCAGGTCGTCTGTGGCTTGTTGCTTTCTTTGGCGATGTTGTTGCCGTGCAGACCGGCTCCACGTCGGGAAGAGAGTGACCTACATCTCGGGCCCCTCCAGCTCCCTTTGTGCAAACTTGTGCGACTCCTTCCGCGTCGCCATGGTGACGCGGCAAAACAACGCCGAACCGCATTCCCTGTGCAGCCAAGCTTGCTGAGCGGCACTTTACTTTAAGGGAAACACACACAGCTCGCATTTTAAACGAACCATGTCATTGATCAAGCATAAAATATTAGTTTTTAGCTCTCTGGAGATCTTGCAGGCATAGAGCGGCTGACCTGCTTTCTCTTTCCGGTCTAAATAGCACTAGCAGTCACTCACATCAGATTCTTAGAGTAAAGAATTATATGTCAACAGCACAGCACCAAATTGTCTGCCGCTCCTGTAAGTCTGTCCTGTCGGAGGGAAGCTGTACACAGGGGTGCCACTCACCAGGGCAAACAGGGGCAGTATAAAGTGCCAGGGCAAACAGGGGCAGTATAAAGTGCCAGGGCAAACAGGGGCAGTATAAAGTGCCAGGGCAAACAGGGGCAGTATAAAGTGTCAGGGCAAACAGGGGCAGTATAATGAACCAGGGCAAACAGGGGCAGTATAAAGTGTCAGGGCAAACAGGGGCAGTATAAAGTGTCAGGGCAAACAGGGGCAGTATAAAGTGCCAGGGCAAACGGGGGCATATAGATCAGAATAAAGCAGCAGTTTATGGAGGCAAGGAATTTTCAGATGAATGGTTTAATTAGCGTCAGGAAGCGGTTATATTCCATGTAACAGCTCTGTGGATCTCTCTTTGGCGATGAGATCACAACCTGTAGTGAAGTGGTTAGGGTAAATGACTGGGATACACAAGGTCGGTGGTTCTAATCCCAGTGTAGCCACAATAAGATCCGCACAGCCGCTGGGCCCTTGAGCAAGGCCCTTAACCCTGCATTGCTCCAGGGGAGGATTGTCTCCTGCTTAGTCTAATCAACTGTACGTCGCTCTGGACAAGAGCATCTGCCAAATGCCAATAATGTAATGTAGTGTAATCTGTCAATCTCTCCACTCCCAAAACAGCCAGAGCTGTGAACATCGCTCAATCTCCACTCACACACCCGTGAATATTATTCAATCTCCAGACTCACACAGCCGTGAACATCGCTCAATCTCCACTCACACAGCTGCGAACATCACTCAATCTCCACCCGCACAGTCATGAACATCGCCCAAAGCCTCCAGTCTTCATCTGTTTTTTGATTGAGGCTCACAGTGCTGTTTTTGGTCTGGGATTTGCCCACTTCATGTGCCTCCTTTGAGCCGTGCATTATTCAGAGGAACAAAGGAAGTGCATTTCTCTTACATCCGCCCTGTGGGGAGAACAGCGAAAGGCTGCTTGTGGGTCCAACGGGGGCGTTTTAAGTGTTTATAGCGTGTGTTTGGAGGATGTGGGGGTGTTTTAAAAGAGCGTTTATAGAGAGTGTTTGGAGGACAGGGCTGGCCCAGTGGCCCAGCAGAGGTGTAGGGATGGTTGGGAGTTTTCATTTGGACTTGTTTGTTTGCTACTTGTCACACGAGAGTGTATGCTGCCACCTTGTGGTTTGGAGAGCTGTGACAATCCAGCATGAGTAGGACCATGACTTCTCACACTCACATACTTATAAACACACGCATACAAACACATGCAAATACACACATCCGTACAGACATGGACATTCGCACATAAACATCTGCTTGCATGTACACACATGCTCACACACATATGCACACACACGTATGCGCACACACACACACACAGGCACACATACTGCATTGCCAGGGCAACGCATTGCCCTGGATTCAATGAACATTTGTCCTTGACTTTGTGAGATCGTATAATTCTAAACCAAAGTTTGGCTCATTTTTATGTGACTTTGAACTCAGCAAACTGCGCTAATGAAGATTAAAAACTTGCACTTAACTGTGTTTAATTGTGAGTCAGGAGTTTTAAGGACAACTCTTTACTGACTGCAGGCTGCAGTCTTAATAAAACTTGTATAAGTCACCTCTCCTCTCCTCTCCTCTCCTGTCCTCTCCTCCCCTCTCCTCTCCTTCGTAATGCGATACGCACGTTTCGGGTGTACCCTTCTCATTAAGAGAGGGGCCTAACCTATCTGCGACCGACCCAAGGTTACATCAACCGCAGTGATGCGAGCTTATAACACAGTACAGCGTACTATCACTGTGTGGTATATTAACACAGTACAGTGTACTAACACTGTGTGGTATATTAATACAGTGCAGTGTACTAATACTGTGCTATATTAACACAGTACAGCGTACTATCACTGTGTGGTATATTAACACAGTACAGTGTACTAACACTGTGTGGTATATTAATACAGTGCAGTGTACTAATACTGTGCTATATTAACACAGTACAGTGTACTAACACTGTGGTATATTAACACAGTACAGTGTACTAACACTGTGGTATATTAACACAGTACAGTGTACTAACACTGTGGTATATTAACACAGTACAGTGTACTAACACTGTGTGGTATATTAATACAGTTCAGTGTACTGATACTGTGCTATATTAACACAGTACAGTGTACTAACACTGTGGTATATTAACACAGTACAGTGTACTAACACTGTGCGGTGTATTAACAGTGCAAGGCATTTCTGTGTCATATCATTTGTCGTTCACATCTCAAGGGCTAATTGGTTCAAGGTCAGAGGTCACCCAATCCAAACCTAGCACCACCCACTGTCAATCAATCCAGCGTGCATTTCCCAAACTCAAACACGGCCATCAATCCCCCCACTCTGCCTGTCTTATTCAATTATTTTCATCACTTCAGCACAAACAATGTTGTGTTTGTTTAGCCGCTGTGCAAGAGCCACAACGATTTTCCTTCAAACTGACCTGAACACCATTTCACTGCGACTGACCTGAACACCATTCCGCTGCTACTGACCTGAACACCATTCACTCCTACTGACCTGAACACCATTTCACTACAGCTGACCTGAACACCATTTCACTGCGACTGACCTGAACACCATTCCGCTGCTACTGACCTGAACACCATTTCACTACAGCTGACCTGAACACCATTTCACTGCTACTGGTCTGAACACCATTTGACCAAAGAAAGCATTGAATCAGATTGAAGACAGATTGAATCTAGAGCCACATTTGTGTGTCACAAAACAAAATAAAAAATAAAGAGCATAACTATCGGATCGTTTACAGTTGAGAAGCCCGAGGAAGAGCAGGCTGCTTCCAGCCCTGTGTGATATTTAAGACTCCTCCACAGGGAGACAGTCTGATGCTGAGCCTCCCAGTCTCCAGGACTGTGAGAGGCACTCTGACCTGCCTGTAACGAGTCTCCATTACTGTAGAGATATTTATACACAGTCACTGTCTGCGTCAGTTACTCTGGAACTACTGCGAGAATGTGTGTGTGTGTGTGTGTGTGTGGTATGTGTGTGTGGTATGTGTGGTGTGTGTGTGTGGTGTGTGTGTGTGTGTGTGTGTGTGTGTGTGTGGTGTGTGTGTGTGTGTGTGTGTGTTATGTGTGTGGTGTGTGTGTGTGTGTGTGTGGCGTGGTGTGCGGTGTGTGTGTGTGTGTGTGTGTGTGTGTGTGTGTGTGCGAGTGGTATGTGTGGTGTGTGTGTGTGTGTGTGTGTGTGGTGTGTGGTGTGTGTGTGTGTGTGTGTGTGTGGTGTGTGTGTGTGCGAGTGGTGTGTGTGGTATGTGTGTGTGTGGTGTGTGTGTGTGTGTGTGTGTGTGGGGTGGAGTGGGGTGTGTGTGGTATGCGTGGTGTGCGGTGTGTGTGGTATGTGTGTGTGTGTGGTGTGTGTGTGTGCGAGTGGTGTGTGTGGTATGTGTGTGTGTGGTGTGTGTGTGTGTGTGTGTGGGGTGGGGTGGGGTGTGTGTGGCATGTGTGGTGTGTGTGTGTGTGTGTGTGTGGTATGTGTGTGGTGTGTGTGTGCGAGTGGTATGTGGGGTGTGTGTGTGTTTGTGTGGCGTGGTGTGCGGTGTGTGTGGTATGCGTGTGTGGTATGTGTGTGTTGGGGGGTTAAGATTTCAGATTTACAATATCATTAGATGTCTTGAGACATTCACGTCAGATAGATAAGATGATGATTTTGATTTTTTTAAAAGAGAGGGAATAAACACAGCCTTGCATAAATAGGCTACTTGAAAAGGCTAACTGTCACCTCCAGTGAGAGGGAAACTGCCCTGGGCTTCATACGATGGCTTTCAGTGCCTCTTTTCTCCCAAACGGAAATGCCACCACTGAACAGTTACACAGAACCCATCGCCTGCACGCTAATTAATACGGATTGATTAAGAAAAGGGCAAAATATTACACTTAGTGACAGAAGAGTGACTTCTCTGTCACATTGATGTCAGTGGGTCG
>NC_083760.1:4025068-4055068 GCF_963514075.1 Conger conger | reverse complement strand
AGCGCATAGAGAAAGTGCGCGAGCCAGACGTGAGAGACGGTGGGCGGGAGAAAAAAAGACGCGATGCTCTGAGTCAGGCATCTGCATAGCAAACGGCAGGAAAGAGAAATCACAGAGAAGCAAAAGGTGTCCAAGTAAAGAACAGAGCGATTGCCAAGAAAACCTTTCTCACAGAATGGAAACTGGCAATGAATTGAGAGGACAGATTAAACAGCAGCAATGCACAGAAAACAGCACAGGATTAATGCAGTTACCTCTTTTACTTTTTACTGAATATTAACTGATATGATTTTACTCAACATGATGACCTGATGATTAATTTCTTGATCAGCAAAGATGGATGAGACATAACATTGATTATGATTGTTACTTTGATTATTATCGTAATAAATTGTATGTGCATTACGATGGATTATTATACCACATCAAAAATGGTATGAAAACTTGAGAAATATTGCATTCATAATCATTTTTTTATTGAGCCTTTAATGATTCTCAATATATCATGCTTACTATCTGAATACTGAGAGTGAAAAGTGAGTCTTGAGGAAGCTCTGCTGTATTCTAAGTGTTTCCACAGACAGTGAAATGTGTGAGGTATTTATGCAATATGCAATTGAGGCACTAATGAGCCGAATGTTGAAATAAAATGGCTCTTCTCTTTGTTGTATTGTAAGTGATTAAAATGGCTGACTCTCCTCTTTCTTGTCACTGCAGGTGGCCTTTCACCTCCAGCCCTATAAGGGGCGCTCTGACCACACTGTGCACGAGAACATCAAATACATCATCGACAAGTAAGGGCACCTTCTGTTCCTCCTTTTGCAGTGTGTGTGTGAGGGGGGAGGGGGGGGTTTGTGTAAGGTTTGTGTAAGGGATGGTCTGGGGGGGTGGGCAAACCCAACCCCAAAGAGGCCCTAAACCCAACCTCAACCCCAAAGATGCCCTAAACCCAACCCCAACCCCAAAGATGCCCTAAACCCAACCCCAACCCCAAAGATACACCTAAACCCAACCCCAACCCCAAAGATGCCCTAAACCCAACCCCAACCCCAAAGATGCCCCAAACCCAACCCCAACCCCAACCCCAAAGATGCCCCAAACCCAACCCCAAAGAGGCCCTAAACCCAACCTCAACCCCAAAGATGCCCTAAACCCAACCTCAACCCCAAAGATGCCCTAAACCCAACCCCAACCCCAAAGATGCCCTAAACCCAACCTCAACCCCAAAGATGCCCTAAACCCAACCCCAACCCCAAAGATGCCCCAAACCCAACCCCAACCCCAAAGATGCCCCAAAGATGCCCTAAACCCAACCGTTGGGCCCAGAAAAAAGGCTGTCAGGTTATCGATTCACAGGCCCCATCAGTGCAAGAAGTGCATTGGCTAATGACCTTTCAGGATCATGATGATAGACATGCACACATACACATACATACACCCCCCGACACTCACACACACATGGACACCCGCAAGAAACATCCATACACTCACACACACACACCATGAGACACATACACACACTCTCTCGCATTCTCTGTCAAACGCACACACCTTGAGCATCATTAAATCTGGCTTGCCCTTTTGTCTAGATGAGACTTTCTCTGGGATGTATTTTCATCAAACCGTCTTTAAATAAGTCAGCCTTTAAATGATCCTGCGCTGCAGGCTCTGCTGTTTTATTAGTTTCACCTTAAAATGAGCCCAGGTCAGGTTTATCACCTGTGTAACAGGCTGCGCACATCCAGCGGTGTTATCCCGAGTAACAGTCGCAGAAAGCAAGTCTTCCCTTCCTCTCACTCAATTCAGGACATTCATTTAAACTTCATTTAAAACTAAATAATTTAGCTTCATGTGTTGAGTTTCATGCATGTATTTAATCCACTGAGTTTAGAGAGCTGAAATCGGACTGGGCCCTGACTCAGGACGGCAGACCCTGTGTCTCTCCAGGACCGGGGCCGGGGAATCTGACCCGTAAATGAAAATCGATGAAGTTCCAGTCGCAATGTTAGAATTATGACTGTACAATAGTGTGGATTGACGATAATTAAACAGGAAGTGGCGAATAATTAGACAGGAAGAGTTGAACTAATTAGACGGGAAGAGATTGACTAATCAAACAGGAAACGGCAAACTAATTACACAGGAAGACGTGAGCTAATTAAACAGGAAGGGTTGAACTAATCAGACAGGAAGCGACTGGCTAATCAAACAGGAAATGGCGCACTAATAAGAACAGGAAGATGAATGTGAGGTAACGAAACGAGAGAGGGGTCAGTTCAGGAGACACAGGCCCTCACCCCTCCCCTCCCTCTGTTCCTCCCAGGTACGGTAAACACGGAGCGTTCTACCGGTTCCGGTCCAGCGCGGGCAAGGTTCTGCCGCTGTTCTACATCTACGACTCGTACCTGAGCCCGCCCGAGGCGTGGGCGGACCTGCTGACCCCGGCGGGCGCTCACAGCCTCCGCGGCACGCCCTACGACGGCGTCTTCATCGCCCTCCTCGTGGAGGAGCGGCACAAGCACGACATCCTGGCGGGCGGCTTCGACGGCATGTACACCTACTTCGCCTCCAACGGGTTCTCCTTCGGCTCCTCGCACCAGAACTGGAAGGCGGTGAAGGCGTTCTGCGACGGGAACAACCTGCTGTTCGTGCCGAGCGCGGGCCCCGGCTACATCGACACGGCGGTGCGGCCCTGGAACAACCACAACACGCGCAACCGCGTCAACGGCCGCTACTACGAGACGGCGCTGCAGGCCGCCCTGACCGTGCGGCCCGAGATCGTCACCATCACCTCCTTCAACGAGTGGCACGAGGGCACGCAGATCGAGCGCGCCGCGCCCAAGAAGACCGTCACGCGGCTGTACCTGGACTACCAGCCGCACGCGCCCGAGCTGTACCTGCAGCTCACGCGCAAGTGGGCCGAGCAGTTCAACAAGGAGAAGGAGCAGTGGCTCATGTAGAGGGGCGGGGCCGGGGCGGGGCGGGGCCGGGGCCGGGGCCGGGGCGGGGCGGGGCCGGGGCGGGGGCGGGGGCGGGGCGGGGCGGGGCGGGATCAGGGTCACGGTTGGGTTTAAGGGTTTTGGGGATAGATGGGGTGACACATGTGTCGTGATGTGCCGTTTCCAAAGTCATCTCCCCTCTGCTCCCTGTCTGGGTCACGTGCCGCGGAGATTTAGAAGCTTTAAGTCCGTTCGGCTTTTCCCCTCTCCCCCCGGTGAGGTGTAAGGGCACTTCAATGCGCCCCAGGTGGCCATTTTGGTGTGTCAGATGTTCTTGCCGTTTTTTACAGCTTGATCTCCAGCTCCAGACACTTCCTCCTCCCGTCTGGGCCGAAGACCGGCCACAAAACCCCGGACCCCCCTCTCGCTCCCCCCATCCTGACGTGTACAGCCTCATTCTGCTATTGGTTCTCATAAACCTGCCCCCCTCCTCAGACCACCAGCCCCGCCCGCACACCTGAACCACAGAGGAGAACTTTACCTGGTTCCCAGAGTCACACAGCTTCCCCGACCTCTCAGAACCACAGCCGGTCCTCAGCCAGCCAATCAGCACTCTCCTGGACTTACACCGCACTGCAGGGGCCAATCAGTACTCTCCTCTGGACTCTAGCCACACTGCAGAGGGGAGCCTCGTGTTAAACTGCAGCTCTTGTAAAAAATCAACTTGTTTTCTATTTCTGCTTACGCCCACTTTTGGAAATACAGTTGCGCGCTTACTTTTCAGTCGAAGCTAAACACAAAAAAATAAACGAGTTAGCGAATAACCGGATGAGTCGTGCTTTCGGCCCCATGCGTGGCGCGGAGACTCTGGAGCGCGCGGGCGGGAAACTCGCCGGGAAAGAACGGCAGTGGGAGGAACGGCATTCCAGTGCGGAGGCGGGAGGCGGAATAACGGAACAACGCGGCGAGGTGTGTGATCAGCTTCCTCTGCTCCAGCTCACTCAGCTGTTCAGAGTGCAGCCAGGAGGAAGCGAAACAGTCTGACCCCCCCCTCCCAGCGATCCCCCCCCCCCCCGCCCACAGAGTCTCCTTCAACCCCAGTGAAGAGGAATGGGACGGCCTGTAGCCTAGCAGCTAAGGTACAGAACTGGGACCCGGATGGTTGGTGGTTCAAGCCCCGGTGTAGCCACAAAAAAATCCACACAGCTGTTGAACCCTTGAGCAAGACCCTTAACTCCCCATTGCTCCGGGTGGGGGGGGGGGGGGGATTGTCCCCTGCTTAGTCTAATCAACTGTAAGTCGCTTTGGATAAAAGCATCAGCTAAATAACTGTAATGACTGGACAGGAAAGAATGCTGGAATAACGTTGGAATAATATTGGAATAACGCATCACCCTTTAAGCCTGCTTCTAGCTTTCCCACCAGTACATCGACCCCCCCCCCCTCCCCCGCCCTATAACTCTGATAAAGAGGAATCCACAGGAAAGAACGCTGAAATAATGTTGGAATAACGCTACCATAACATGCTGTATGGATATCGACCACCAGACGCATCTCAAACGAGCTGCTGCAGTTACACGGACGGCGGACATTTTGATTGAGTCGATGACGGCGAGAGTGTTTGTGCCCCCTGCGTCAGGCGAAGCAGGGCCTTCGGGGTATTATTTAAAAAACGCAGTGTATGCTACTTATTTATATCAGCTTTGTGAAACCATGGCAACAGGCGAGTCAAGACGCCTGAATCACATTTTACGAATAAAAGAATGAGTCTCGGTTGTGGGTACTTTTTTTTTTTTAGCTTTTACTGCGTCTATGGGACGGCCAGCCGGACCAGGTAAACACACAAAACGATGAAATACTGTCCCTCCAGTGCCAAAGAGGATAAATGCAGCGGCTGTGTATTTATTTTTCTGAGGAAAGCAAAGGCTTATTCCCTGTAATCAGTTTTACTGAATGTTCTGTGATCGGACCAGATAGGTTTTACGTGTGATGGACGCTTGAAAGATTTACAGACGTTTCTGACGGTGAGCCGGTTCTTACAATTGCTGGTACTGAGGCATTCTGGGGTTTGTAGTCCAAACAAAGCAAGAAACTACAAAGCAGTTTGTACACTGATGTTATTCCTGAAGGGGTTCTGGGTGTGTATTACCGAAATATTTTTCATTTTTGGTGCAAACTGGGAAATACTGGCCGAATATGAAACACAATATTTATGTTTGTAATTGGGAACTAAAGGCATGATGCTAAATAAAATAGTTAATATAGTAAATATATGTTCGTGATTTAGGCTATGAACTTCTCAATGGCATTATAAAATGGAAAAATGAAAACAAACACATCCTACCTCTTGGGTTTGAATTAGGCCTGTTCCCTGCTGTTTTTCAAAAAAGAAATTCCCTCAACAAAAACTGGAATGAAAGTTATATGAAAAATCCCAGGATTACACAGACCAAGAAACAGAATAACATCTGTTCATCTGTTCTGGTCTACCCGTGCAAGTCCTTTTAAAACCCAGTGAAGATTGAATATGCAAAGTGGATGTCCTCCGGAGTAAGAAGCACATATTGGACGTTTGGGTGGATATTTAATTGAGGATAGAAGCTGTTCGAATGACAGCTTGTTAAATGCAGTGAAAATGTCATGCAAACTTGATGCAAATCTGCCTCACCTCATCTGCATCCGTCCCGGCATAAATTAATGGAGTGTGAATCCAGGCCTGTGTGTGTTTGCGTTTCTGTGCAAATGCGTATGATTGATCTCATTGTATAGGTGTTTGTGTATGCGAGTGTGTTTGCGTGCATTACGCGTCTGTGAAAGTGTGTATAAGTGTGCATTTGTGAGCGTGTGTGTGTGTGCACGGGGATGTGCGTGCGGATACGTCAGTAAAAGTGTGTGTGTGTGTTCATGCGTACACGTGAAAGCGTGTGCATGTCTGAGTGTGTGTGCGTCTATAGATGCGAACGTACATGTGCATCCGTGTGTATATGAGCATGTGCGTGCGTGTGTGTGTGTGTGTATACATACAAGAGTGTCTGTTTTGTACAGATGGAAAAGCGAGTCTCCTTTCACGAACGTCGCAGGAGCAACGTTGCTATGGCAACAGCGACTATGATTTGGCACACATTAGCGCTGGTGTGTACAGTGGTCACCCCTGCCACAGATATCACCGGGCTGTGGTCCAGCGGAGTTACAGCCGGGAGAGGAACGCAGGGCTACCCGTGAGGTGGGCGTTAGCAGCCGCCCACGCCCCCGTCTCCACACGAGTTCACCCAGGGACAGAGCTCTGAGCCGCGTTTTCATTTCAGCAGCGCCTCGCTCGGATCCGGAGATCCGAGACGACCTGTCAAAACGCTGACACTCCCGGGGAATTGTTCTAGTGCATGGATGGGCTCTATGGTCCATTCTCAGGGCACTTTCACACCTGCCGGGTTTAGTACTACATTTGAATCGAACCCTGGGTTTCCCCCGCCCCGGTGCAGTTCTTTCGGGCAGGTGTGAATAAGCAATCGAACCCTGGTGTGGATCAAAACAACCGTACCAAGACCCTGTTGAGAGGGTGGTCTCAGTCCGGTTACAAACGAACTGTGGAGCGGATCATTTGCGGTGAGAACATGATCCGACCTAGATCCGACCCAGTTACAGAAAAATTAAATGTTTTGTTTTTTCGGTTTGTCCTACTCAACACTACACATTTCTGTCCGATAAATGAACGACATTAGCAGACACGTTGGTTTTGTTTAGAAATAGTGGTTCGCTTAGAAAAAGGCAGTCTGAGGCACGCTATGGGTCAGGAACCATAGCAGGAAGTGCATGATATGGCAAGTGCATGATAGGAGTCCAATAGCCAATAATATGTGTATTTTATGGGTCCCTGAAAGCCAGTGAATTCGTAACTTTATTAAAAAGTTTGAGAACCAGTGTATAATGCATGCATGGGCCCGAGGGTCTGGGAGAACTGCCTGAATTTGCGACATGCATTATGCAGATCTTTCAGCTGCCATTTTGACTGGCAAGTCTAGCAGAAAATACAACCGCTAAGTTACATAATTGTTCAATTTAAAATAAAACAGACGCAGTATGTTAATTACCCTTTCATCTACAGGAGCACAAAGCCATCTGCCAGGAAATCAGGCAATGATTTTTTTGAATTCCGAATGCAAATTAATTTGGAGGTTTAGTTTTAGAGCACTTTAGCCAGCCTGATTAGCTTTCATTTTCTGTGCTCTTTCGCCGAATTTCGGCTCATTAAAGACAAGATGCGGTGGCAGGAGATTTCTGTAACTTCTACTCAGCAAGGTGGGGGGGTTCTAGCAAAACATATCCAATAAAAAGAAAGAATGCCAAATGTGTAGGAAGCACACAATCAACTGCCGCTTTAATTAACGGTTTAATTAAGACATTCGTTAAAATTTAATGATCAAGACTGTGAAAGGCTGATGGGAGAACAAAAGAGAACCTGGAATACAAAATGACTAAATACCTCGTACGCCAATATTGAAAAGATTAATATTAATGTACTCAAACAAAGGTTGGTAAAATAGTTTAATTTATTCTCTTCGTGAAAAATAAAAGCAGGTTCAGTCCTGGATGTTTGGAGACATTTTTAATGGTTAAAGTAGAAGATGTATTCCTGAGTCACAGGACCAAAGCCAGATCGGAGGACACGCTGTCTGACAGACTGCCCGGACACTAAGCACATCGTGACGCGACGACGTTTCCCTCGATGACCAACTGCACGGACACTTAGCGTCGTCACGTGACGACGTTTCCCTCGATGACTAGCTGCAGGACACTAACCGTGTTGTCATGTGACAGCGTTTTCCCCGATGACTAACTGCACGGACACTAACCCTGTTGTCACGTGACGACGTTTCCCTACAGCCCGATGCCAATGTGAGCGAAAGTGACGGGGGTCCCAGAAAGCCGTTCGTCAGGGATTTGCTGGTACAGTTGGGCCGGTGTTTTTAGAGAAGGGCTGTCCAGGCCGTGACAAAACGCCCTGGCCAACTGCCATGCTCGGCGACAGGGTGATGGAACAAACAAGAAGTTAAAAAATGAAAGCTGCATTGTGGCATCCTGGTGAATGTTTGCTTTGGTATTGGTGGTATGTGGTGATGACGGTTCTGACATCTCAGTACAGGAGACACCAGAGATTTAATCGGTCAGGGAGGTTCAGGGAGGGTTGGAGTCCAAAGATCCCATCATGTCCGTGTCAAATCATAAATAAAATCAAATAAAAAATAAAACTATGGCTGAAACCCACTACAGAAATCAAGACATTCCACCATGATACCATTCATAACTGAATAAAAACCCAAAACCAGCGATGGTCATCATCCACTGAACAAGTCAAGAAGAGAAACAGAGAAGGCTTTAAGTGATGTACTTCCACCAGTCAGGAGGAGAGCGTCCGGTTCACTGTCCCTCAGAGACGAGTACTTGTTTGATTGTTCCCATTCGGTTGTTCCCCCCCCGACCCCCACCTTCCCAGGACAGTCCCACTGGGGGGGGGGGGGGAGGGGTAGTTGTGCGTTTCATCGAGCGTGAAGCGAAGAGAGCTCCTTTCTGTCACTCATCCTCCTTCTGCTCCGACAGGAAGTACTTCTGCTCCAGAATGTTCACAGTGGCCGAGAGAGCACTGAGAAAGGGAGAGAGGGAGAGAGGAGGGAGGGAGAGAGGGAGGGAGAGGGAGAGAGGGAGACAGAGGGAGAGTGAGGGAGGGAGAGAGAGGGAGGGATTAAATGATTGTTCACAAATAAGTTGTTCAAAATTCACTTTCACGAACACGTCTTAAAGTATATATTCCAAAAAATGTGTAACATTGCAATACTTTTCAGACCAAAGATTTCTTTCCCCCCATCCACCTCCTGGAAAGTTTGATTTTACGAGATTAGACGTCATGGTATACCATCGGGCGGCGTCTTTGGATCAAATGTCAATTTTCCGTTTCCCTCCAATCAATATCCTTTCACACAGCGGTGCGTATTCCTCCCCCCAGAGCCACAGACTACAGCTCTGTTTCCCCTTCCTCATTTAACCTCAGACAAACCCACTCCCTGTCCTCCAAAAATTCCCCCGAAAGAGCGGCTTCACTCAAAGAATCATATCGTGGAAACGAATGCGGATCCAACTTCCGTTTCAGCTCAACTTCAAGCTTTGACGGAGGTGGGGGGGGGTGTTCTGTTAGTCATGACTGGATTTGGCAGGTTTTTTTTTCTTTTCTTTTTTTTAGATTATGAGAAAGGATTAGCTCATAATCCTGACAGCAGCTTGTGTTCTGTCAGAGGAACACGGTGGGCACTGCCGGTAATTACACAAAGGTCAGCTGACATGTTGAAGCCACACAGAGAGTGTTGGCGTGCGCCAGGTTTAACAGCACAGAGCGGTGAAGTGTGTCCTTATGAAACGCACAAGAGCACAGCAGCCTGTAGCCTAGTGGCTAAGGTACATTACATTACATTATTGGCATTTGGCAGACGCTCTCATCCAGAGCGACGTACAACAAAGTGCATACCCATAACCAGGGATAAGTTCGCTGAAAGACCCTAGAGGGAAGTACAATTTCAACTGCTACCTGTACAACAAAGATAAGGACAAGGGCCATTTATTTATTTATTTTTTTTTTTTTTTTGAACAAACAAACAAACAGAGCAAAACTATCCAAACACTGCTTACCTAGCCAACTAAAAATACCGATACACAAAGCAAGTCACAGAGACAACAATTAAGGTTCACAGGGAGGTAGGGAGGGATGGGGAGAGGTGCTGCTTGAAGAGGTGTGTCTTCAGCTTGTGTTTGAAGGTGGGGAGAGATTCTATAGTTCTGACCTCAACGGGGAGTTCGTTCCACCACCGTGGAGCCAGAACAGATAGTAGTCGTGAGCGTGAGGTGGAGGTTCTGAGAGGGGGAGGTGCCAAGCGGCCTGTGGAGGCTGAACGAAGAGGTCTGGCAGGGGTGTAGGGTCTGATGATTTTTTGCAGATAAGCAGGGGAAGACCCTTTAACTGCTTGGAAGGCTAGCACCAATGTTTTGAATTTGATGCGAGCCATGACAGGCAGCCAGTGGAGGGAAGTAAGCAGGGGGGTGACGTGTGAGTATTTGGGAAGGTTGAAGACCAGACGAGCTGCTGCATTCTGGATGAGTTGGAGGGGTCTGATGGCGGACGCTGGGAGGCCAGCCAAGAGGGAATTGCAGTAGTCCAGGTGGGACAGAACCATCGCTTGGACCAGGAGCTGGGTCGAGTAGGGGGTGAGAAAGGGGCGGATTCTCCGTATGTTGTATAGGAAGAACCTGCAAGACCGGGTCACCGCCGTAATGTTCTCGGAAAGGGACAGTCTGCTGTCCATCACCACGCCGAGGTTCCTTGCACTGGGTGACGGCGTGAGTGTGGTATCCCCGAGGGAAATGGAGAGATCCAGATGGGGAGAGGTATTAGCAGGGATGAATATCATTTCAGTTTTACCTGGGATGAGCTTTAGATGGTGGTTGTCCATCCAGCTCTGGATGTCCCTCAGGCAAGCAGAGATACGGGCTGAAACCTGCGTATCAGACGGCGGGAACGAGACGAAGAGTTGGGTATCGTCCGCGTAGCAGTGGTAGGATAGCCCATGTGCAGTGATCACAGGGCCAAGGGAGCGAGTGTAAAGAGAAAAAAGAAGTGGGCCAAGGACTGAGCCCTGGGGAACTCCTGTGGCGAGGGGCCGAGGTGTCGATACCGAACCAGCCCAGGCAACCTGGAAGGAGCGAACAGAGAGGTAGGACTCAATCCAGTCCAGGGCTGTGCCACAGATGCCCGTTGCTGAGAGGGCAGACAGGAGGATGGAGTGATCCACAGTGTCGAAGGCAGCAGAGAGATCTAGAAGAATGAGGACAGAGGAGAGGGAGGCTGCTCGTGCGGCATGGAGTGACTCACTGACGGAGAGGAGCGCAGTCTCTGTCGAGTGGCCCGATCTGAAGCCAGACTGATGGGGGTCTAGCAGGTTGTTGTTAGAAAAGAAGGAAGAAAGTTGAGTAGAAGCGGCTCGTTCTATAGTTTTAGAAAGGAAAGGAAGAAGTGATACCGGGCGGTAGTTCTGGATGATGGAGGGATCCAGGGTAGGCTTTTTTAGCAGTGGAGTGATGTGGGCCCTCTTGGAGGATGCCGGAAAACAGCCGGAAGACAGGGAGGAGTTGACAAGGGAGGTGACAAATGGGAGAATGTCAGGTGTGATAGTTTGGAGAACAGAAGAGGGGATAGGGTCAAGGGCACAGGTTGTGGGGCAGTGGGAGAGCAGGAGTTGAGAAACATCAGAGTTTGTAAGGGGGGAGAAAGTGGAAAAGGAAGGGATGGGCCTAGAGGGGGGGATGGGCACAGTGAGGGGGGCGGTGGATCTGCGGATGACTGTGACCTTCTCATCGAAGAAATCAGCAAAGTCATCAGCAGCGAAGGAGGACTGAGGAGGAGGAGGCGGTGCGTTGAGGAGAGAGGAGAAAATGGAGAAAAGTTTCCGGGGGTTAGAAGCGGAGTTCTGAATTTGTGTTTGATAGTATTTTGCTTTGGCGGCAGTGACATCGGAAGAGAATGCGGCCAGGAGAGACTGGTAAGTCATGAGGTCTGAAGCGTCTCTGGATTTCCCCCACTTCCTCTCCGCTGTGCGGAGGCTGGCCCTGGAGGTACGGAGGGTGTCAGATATCCAAGGACTGGGAGGGGATGTGCGAGGTGGCTTTGAGACACTAAGGTACTAAGGTACATGACTGGGGCAGCCTGTAGCCTAGTGGCTAAGGTACATGACTGGGGCAGTCTGTAGCCTAGTGGCTAAGGTACATGACTGGGGCAACCTGTAGCCTAATGGCTAAGGTACATGACTGGGGCAGCCTGTAGCCTAGTGGCTAAGGTACATGACTGGGGCAGTCTGTAGCCTAGTGGCTAAGGTACATGACTGGGACCCTGAAGGTTAGTGGTAACAATCAGCAGCTACACTGAAAATAATACATCAACACAACTTTTATTTTCATTTCTGACATTCCCCCTCCTGATGAAATACACAAGGGCAAGGTCGGTTAAGTGGATTTCAGAGATAATATCATGACTCAGTATATCTGAAATATTCCATATTGTTAGGTCAATACCATGCCTGTTCAGCAGGCTTTCATCTGTGAAGTTCTTACAGGCTTTGAAAGGCGACGGACAAAGGGTGGTTCGGAAGCACACGAGATACGCGTGTTTTTATCCAGGGCTTTACCATTCGCTTCCTGCTTCCACATTAGAATGGGATACACTTCGGCTCAGAGTACAAAAAAAACAACAAAAAAAAAAAACATTAAAAGACGTTTGTTGAACACTGCGTTTAATTCTGGAGAATGCTTGCCATCTGGCGCAGCCTGTAGCCTCGTGGGTAAACTGCATGACTGGGACCCAGTGTAGCCACAGCTGTTGGGCCCTTGAGCAAGGCCCTTTATAATGATAATGATAATTTGTTATTTCGCTGGAGCTTTTTTCCAAAGCGACTCTCAGTTGATTAGACTAATCAGAGGCCAACCCCCCCCCCCGGGTGCAATGTGGGGTTAAGGGCCTTGCTCAAGGGCCCAACAGCTGTGCGAATCTTATAGTGGGGCTACACTGGGGCGTGAACCACCGACCTTCCAAGATACAGGCATGTACCTTGGACACTAGGCTCCACGCTGCCCTTGACCCCGCATTGCTCCAGGGGGGATTGGCCCCAGCTCGGTCTAATCAACTGTAAGCTGCTTTGCAAGGCGCTGACTCACCAGCCAGGCCGTACTACGCGGAACCTCCCGCATGCGGAGAGGTCGATGACGGTGGATCCCAGACGGCATTCCGGGCTCTGGTCTCCGATCGGACTGCCATCCACCACCACTGCCAGGCTGGGCCACAGAGCCCGGAACTCCTGCAGGAGGAACAGAATAAACGCTTTCTGATCCCTGTTACTGACGACTGAGGATCTCTACAGCCATCTACATCCGTCTGTCATTGGTTGGGATAAGCACACAGCATCATGAGCCTGCTCTGTGATTGGTTGGGATAAGCACACAGCATCATGAACCTGCTATGTGATTGGTTGGGATAAACACACAGCATCATGAACCTGCTCTGTGATTGGTTGGGATAAGCACACAGCATCATGAAACTGCCCAGTGATTGGACAGGCATATGCCATGAAAATAAGCCTAACTGATTTTTCCCTGCCCAAAAGTCAATTACATTTTTAACTATGAGAGTATTTAATTAATATTTTACTTACAATATATACATTTTATCAACAGCAAAACAACTGAAATCTATATTCTGCTTGGTGGGGGACCAGGGAGATTCATTTATGTATTCTGGGCTGGGACTAGGGCAGCAGCAGCAGGTAAGGAGCGCGGGGGAAACAGAGTTAAATGTGTGAACGGTGAGCAGGAGGCTGAGTGGAGTACGGGAGCGTTCCTGCTGACTCAGCAGCTGGGACAGCCTGGGCCTGCGTATGGCCTGTCAGCTAGAGCACACTCTGCTGTACACACAAGAGGAAGAGAGGTGTGAGAGAGAGAGAGAGGGAGAGGGAGAGGGAGAGGGGGAGAGAGGGGGAGAGAGAGGGAGAGAGAAGGAGAGAGAGAGAGAGAGAGGGAGAGAGAGAGACAGGGGGAGAGAGAGAGAGAGAGAGAGGGAGAGAGAGAGGGAGGGAGAGAGAGAGAGAGAGAGAGAGAGAGAGAGAGAGAGAGAGAGAGAGAGAGAGAGGGAGGGAGGGAGGAGAGAGAGAGAGAGAGGGAAGGAGAGGGAGAGAGAGGGAGAGAGAGGGAGAGAGAGAAGGAGAGAGAGAGAGAGAGAAGGAAGAGAGAGAGAGGGAGAGGGAGAGGGAGAGGGAGAGAGAGAGAGAGAGAGGGAGGGAGAGAGGGAGAGAGAGGGAGAGAGAGGGAGAGAGAGAGAAGGAGAGAGAGGGAGAGAGGGAGAGGGAGAGGGAGAGGGAGAGGGAGAGAGAGAGAGAGAGAGAGGGAGAGAGAGAGGGAGAGAGAAGGAGGGAGAGAGAGGGAGAGAGAGGGAGAGGGAGAGGGAGAGGGAGAGGGAGAGAGAGAGAGAGAGAGAGAGAGAGAGAGGGAGAGGGAGAGGGAGAGGAGAGGGAGAGGGAGAGGGAGAGAGAGAGAGAGAGAGAGAGAGAGAGAGAGAGGGAGAGAGAAGGAGAGGGGGGGAGAGAGAGAGAGAGAGAGAGAGAGGGAGAGAGAGAGAGAGAGAGAGGGAGAGGGAGAGGGAGAGGGAGAGGGAGAGAGGGAAGGAGAGGGAGAGAGAGGGAGAGAGAGGGAGAGAGAGGGAGAGAGAGGGAAGGAGAGGGAGAGAGAGAGAAGGAGAGAGAGAGAGACAGAGAGACAGAGAGAGAGAGAGAGAGAGAGAGAGGGGTGTGGTACCTCCACAGCGATGGTGCTGGTCTGGGCGCTCACGTTAGCGCTGGTGAGGGCGAGAGGCTCGCCGCACATTTGTGAGAGCTGGCGGATGAAGGCGTGGTCTGGGATCCGCACACCAACCAGCTGCGGTGACACAAAACAGCTCATCCAATCAGCTACAGCAACACAAAACAGCTCATCCAACCAGCTACAGCAACACAAAACAGCTCATCCAATCAGCTACAGCAACACAAACTGTGAATTTGCATTCAAAACCCCTCACAGAACCACAGGGTAGACCCCACACAGTCTGATTTTGCATGCAATACACATGATCCCGGAGGTATTTAAAACAAACTTTAATTTAAATGTCAATTTTATTTTCTGCTAGGAGAAAGAACAGGGCAAGGCATGATGAGTCCTGAGGGGGGTGGTCTTACGGGGGTGAAGGGGTTGAGGTCAGAGTTCAGCGCTGCAGAACGTTCCAGAACCAGCGTCACTGGGCCCGGGAGGAGGTCCCTCAGCAGAGCTTCCGGAACGGTCACCTTACAGAACCTGAGACCCGGATGGAAGAGGACCGTGAGAATCACAATTTCATTATATACGGTTTTAAAAAATGTTACTTCTTCTGAAGAAGAGAGGGGAATGAGATTCCCACATGTTCTGGAGAGAATAAGAGAAGAAGAATAATAAATATTTCCTGTTAATGCAAATACCTAATCAGCCAATCATGTGGCAGCAACGTAATGCATAAAAGGCATGCAGACACGGTCAAGAGGTTCAGCTGCTGTTCAGACCAAACATCACAATGGGAAGAAAGGAGATCTATGTGACTTTGACTGGGGAATGACTGTTGGTGCTAGATGGGGTGGTTTGAGTATCTCAGAAGCTGCTGATCTCCTGGGATTTTCATGCACAGCAGCCTGTAGAGTTCACAGTGAACGGTGCAAAACGACCAAATCGACAGGAAGGCTACAGTAACACTAATATCCACATGTTACAGCTGTGTTATGCAGAAGAGCTCTGAACACACAACACGTTGAACCTTGAAGTGGATGGTCGACAGCAGCAGACCAATAAGTCCATTAAACGCCTAATGAAGTGATCCCTGAGTGTGTGTGCCATCACTTTAACGAGACAACAGAAGGCTTTGCAGGCAAACGTACTTGTAGATGTCTTCTATCTCTCCCACGCAGATGGCTAAGGGCTTCTGGCCGTTTCGTCCTTTAATTTCGTAAACCTTTTTGACGGCGTGCGAGTTCTGCGCTAGGGCCGCCAGGCCGTATATGGTGTCGGTGGGGACGGCGGCGACGTGGCCCTCCTTCAGAGCGCTTACCGTGGCCTTCAGAACCTCGCCCCAGTCTGGAGGGAGAGACGGGGAATGGGTCAAATCGCCAGCGACGACACAAAACGTCCATCTATGGGTCATGCCATGTCAACGCGACGCACTTGTGCATTTCTCGATGACCTACGGTAATGGTGATATCGCAAGTTGAAGTCATCGGGCGTACGCTAATTACTGGGAACGTTGTTAGCCCATAAATGCTGTTTCAGTTTCTTACAAGGCCAAATCAGCATGGCAAATCTCAGAAGAATCTGGTCACTGTGTGGAATAGCTTACCAGGGCATGTAGTGGAGGCAGAAACACAAGACCAGACTTGATATGGAGCCTAGTTGCTAGCTTTTCGGCAAACTAAGCAGTAGGTACACTTTAGTGGTAGGAAAAGGCGAGCACTGTAGGGTTGAATGGCCTGTTCTTGTCATTATGTTATGTTGTGACTATACCCACCCATACCCTGAGCTAAATGCAAAATGCGTTTGCGTTTACGTTTGGCGTCGTTCACCTGGAACGCTTGGAGGTCGGAAGTTGGAAATTGGAAATTTCAACTGGGAAACGGCTGACGGTGAAAGGAACGCAGCCATTGATAAGACCGAAACAGCAGTGCCACATTGTGGATGTCCATTTCAGCTCACTGACAGGTGTCAGTTTGCAGTTGGCAGTGACAAGGAAAATATGCATAACATTACATGCTTAACTTTCAAGAGAACGTACATAACTTGGTAGATATAGCTAGCTAAGCAGAACAGAAACCGGCATTAAAGTAGCTAGCGAAGTGATGCATTAGACTCTAAACTTCTTGCCAATGCATTAGCCATAATAAAGGAATTCAACGCATCCAAATCCAGAGTGCACTGGACGCCATATTTAGCTTGTGGAAAATACAATTCATCCAAATTCTGGGTTAGGTGAACATGAAGAGTTAGTTTAGTATAGCCATCTGTTTCACTAGCTAGCCAGCTTACTACGGGCTACATTGATAATGAGCGTGTGTGTACCACGTACAGTGAGAAGGTTCAATATATCAAACTTAACAAAGTCGAGACATAAACACATTCAAACACGACGGAGGCACGTGTCGCCGGTATTTACCGTGCGGTCCGTCCGAGTCTCCGGGCCGCCCGGGCCCGTTTACAGTCTGTGGCACCAACCGCAGAAGCCGCGTCTTCAGTTCTTTACACATGGTTTTAACGAGGGACGCGGATGTAGAATTGTAAGCGGGTTTGGGTGCAGTGAGGATGCACAGAAATCTTGCCAGTTGCATTAAAAGCCACCCGACTGACAGAACTCAACGAACATGGTCAGATCTGATGAAACCAAGAGCAAGACATTTCCGGGTCACACCTCTCACTTACGTCAGGGGTTCTCTTAAAGAGACAGAGCCGGTGTTAAAGCACCAGCGATCACACAACTGTTTGAAGTGTAGGCCATAATACAATAAGTGAAATATCAGTTTCTAAACCATTTGACCGCAAAGCCGAATCATAATCGCAACACCTACCCCTCACCTCAGAGGAATAATTTCCCTCCAACCATCCAATAATATACCTATTTCATAATGTGGTTTAAGTGGATAAATAATCCTTCTACATTACATTACATTACAGACATTTAGCAGGCACTGTTATCCAGAGCGACGTACAATAAATTGCAAATCAAACCCAGGGACAAGTGCGTTGAGGACCCTAGAGGAAAGTACAGTTAAGTGATCCTAGAGTCCTAGAGTGATCACAAAGATACAACTTTAACCCTTGAAGAATACATCAACTTACCAGCTAGAATACCCCGAATACTACAATAACAATACATAAGTGCTATTATAAGCCATGGCATAGACACGGCTAAGCATAGTAACGAGGGAGAGGTGCAGCCTAAAAAGATTATTCTTCAGTCTGCGCTTAAAGTGGTCAACGACTCCGCTGTTTTGACATCCACAGGCAGGTCATTCCACCACCGTGGGGCCAGAACAGACAGCAGTCGTGACCGAGAAGTGTCGGCGCGACGAGGGGGAGATGCCAGGCGTCTCGAAGTAGCGGAACGGAGGGGTCTGGCTGGTGTTTAAGGGCTGATTACTGTTTGAACGTATGCAGGAGCTGATCCCTGTTGAGAGCATTAAACATGAAAAGGACCCAATTTAGAAAAAAAGAAGAAAAAAAAACCATCTTGTCAAAATTCTGCGATTGCAACTCAGCATACAAACAATTTTTCTTTTTTTTAGTTCCGCAAGAAAATTAACGACATACTATGTCTAATGATAATTACGAGCTTGCCTGTTGTGAGTGGGTTACAGCAGTAGTTCCCAACCAGGTTCCACGTAGGCTACCTGTAGGCAAGTGGTTCCCAACTCGGTCCTGTGGCGCTGCCAATTAGTATCAGGTGTGCCAAATTAGGACTGAAACAAAAACATCGAAGCTTGTATATCTCCGGGAGCAGGGGTGGGACTCATTGCGTTTAAGGGACCAGGAAGCAGAGATGGAGTCTAACGCAGGTAATCATTAAAAAGGCGAAGAAAAACAGAATCTGTTCATTTTTATTATAATACAATCGCAGTGAGAGCATTAAAGTAGACTGGTTTATCGTTTTCAGATTCCGATGCTGTAGTCCAAGGGGCGCAGGCAAATGAACAGGACCCGAAGACCAAGGTGTGTGCATTTATCGGGTGGCGTTGGTGTAGACCCAACCTACGGTTCCTTCTAGCTATATTTCGAATCTCTGCCATGTTGTGAAGAGCCCTCCGGAACATTACTGGAACTGTACACTCTTAGAAAAAGAGCGTTCTGAAAGACTTTTTTTTTGGTCTCGATTCCATAGGGCAGGGACACTCAATCTTTCCGAGAAAGGGCTGGTGTGGGTGTAGGCTTTTGTTTCAACCATTAGTCATTGCTCAGGACCTTGATTAGTAGAATCAGGTGTGTAATTGCATGGTTGGAACAAAAGCCTGCACCAACACCAGCCCTTTCTGGGAAAGATTGAGTATCCCTGCCATAGGGGAACCATCTGTCAAGTATAAACTCCCAAACAACAACAGAGAACCTTTAAATCAGGGGTGTCCAATCTTATCCAGAAAGGGCCAGTGTTTTTGTTAAAACAAAAAACCTGCACCCATGCCAGCCCTTTTAGGATAAGATTGGACACCTCTGCTTTAAGTTCATAGGGTTCTTCTATGACAGAGGTGTCCAATCTTATCCAAAAAGGGCTGGCGTGGGTGCAGGTTTTTGTTTTAACCCAGCAGTAACACACCTGATTATACTAATGGACTAATCGTGGTCTTTAATCAAGACCTTGATGAGTAGAATCAGCTGTCTTAGTCCCATGCTAAAACAACAACCTGCACACACACACACTGGCCCTTTCCAGATAAGACTGGACACCCCTGTTCTATGGTTTCACATGGTTCTAAAAGGAACCTTCGGATAGAGGCGCTATATAAAAGCCTACGTGCACCTGGCGGTCGAGCTGCACGTTCACGCCCGTTTTCCGTTCTGGTTCCTCAGTGGTGGAATGACTTGCCTACCACTGTCAGGACAGCAGAATCCCTCCCCCTCTTTCGACGCAGACTCAAAACCCACCTTTTCAAACTCTACCTTAGTCCTCCCTCCTGATTTCCCCCCCGCCCCTCCTTTCTGTTATCCCTATCCTTGTCTAACCCCCCCAAAAAATGATGACGACTATGTTTAGTTTATGTTCTGTGTATTTTCTAGTTCTGGATGTGATGCTTTGACTTATGGTAGAACCTATGCACTTGTAAGTCGCTTTGGATTAAAAGCGTCTGCCAAATGACAAAAAATGTAAGAAATGTAAATGTAAAGCATTTACCATCCGTTTAAAAAACCCTTGTCCGTGTTGGATGTGACCCAGCATGTCGCACTAACCCCGCTCAGGCCCCCACTCAGGCCTCCGCTCCGCTGGTGGAGGACCTGGATGAGCGTCTGGAGGAGCTGCAGGACAGGATGGAGCTGCTGGACCGGCTGATGGAGGACTTTCAGAGTCTCCAGGCCATTGTGCAGGTGTAGTCCCTAACCCTTCACCCACCTCCCCACTAACCCCTGAGCAGACTGTAACATTACCCTTCTTTTCCAGGACAAAGTCCTCGGAGACAGAACCATTGAATCTATCCAGCAGGATCCCAGTCACTGATGTGTGTGTGTGTGTGTGTGTGTACAACAATAAAGACAAAGCATTTCAGTTGAGTTTCGATTAATGAGCAAAAAAATCAAACGGATCAACATAGGATTTAATTAGTATTATATTGCTTTCAATTCCAAAAAATGTTAAATTGTTTTTTTTGTTTTTTTTACTTAATCATAATACAATATTACTTTATACAAAACAAGCATATAAGCAAACCTTTTCACATTATACATTCTTTAAAAATACAAATCTTTACATGTTAATTTTTTTTTTTTCCTCACTCTTTGGGACTTGGAGACATTCTCTTCCTTTGGAAGCATTTGTATATCACCATCTTGTCACACTTGCAGAGTAGGCTCACATTACAGACGGACCTGAACCCAGGGCTCTGGTTCTGGTTCTGGCCCGCTGTGCGAAGCCCAGCAGAGCCAACCCCACGTGTACGAGTAACTGGGCCGGCCCACTGTCACCCATCTCCCAAAGCGCTGATCCGGAAAAGAAAACCAAAGGCCAGCCATCATCAAATCCGCACCTTGAATCCAAATCCAGCCCCTGGTTTTCTTTCCTCCCTAATTGGCTGAACAGTTAAGTGCTACTGATTGGCCAGACGGTCTTCGCACCCGACTCCCGGGTAAAGGGAGGGTGGAAAACGGGCGGCTCTCGGACCTTCGAGGACCGTGATTTTGATGATCCCTGCCATAGACGCGTGAAACGGGTGGCGCACTGTGACGAGACTTGCTATGTGTGACAAAAAACAAACAGACAGCAATCAGCAGTTCCAGCTTAATGTACATAAACTACAACATTCGGGGGGAGGTGGGGAAACAACAGAAAAAATGCTGAACTACAGGATTTCTGCAGAGTAAACACGAGCTTGGCAGAAAAAAACCTGGGATGCAGAGTTTTCTGCATGGAAAAAAAACAGGTCGCTCCGATGGTCAAAGGGACCTTAAAAACGCAGGAAATTGGGTTGCATCAGGAGCGTCACTTAGCTCAAAATGTTTCACCTGAACAGCGTCGCCCACCACAGCATCCTAAAAATTCTTAGAACAGAATTACACAAACGTCTCAATCCCACCCACGGATAACGCGATTTGTGAACAAGAGGGGGAGATTTATGCAAGAATGACACACAAGAGTGTCCACAAAGTCTCTCCTCGGGCCCGAAACCACCTTTGAGGCATGAAATGAACGAGAAAAGATGCATTTTGATAAAAGGAAGAAAGGTGATCTCTACTGCTTGCCGTGAACAAAGTCTAACCAACGAGAAACAAAATCGGAATGGAAGGGTTGAATAGTCATAGACGTGAAACCAAAGGTTAACATTTAGACACACAAATTTGTCCTTCCCTGCCAAGTAGGGTGGGTGTCTAAACCGTCAAGACCCGGTCCGTCACCACCCGCAACCATTTTAAAACAAGCCACGGTTCCCCTTCTTACTCTACCACAGTGGTACCAACCCTGGCCCTAGAGGGCCACAGGGTGTGCTGGTTTTTGTTGTTACTCAGCACTAAATTAATCGATTAGAGCAGGTGATTACACGGTTAACTCACCTCACCTGGTTACATGGGTCTCACAGCAGGGTGCTGATTTTAAGGTGAAAACAAAAACCCTCCAGGACCAGGGTTGGAGACCACTGCTCTCCTGCATACCAAGCAACCACTGCATCCCGAAATCAAACCCCCTTCAGCCCCCGAGAGCCTGTATCCATCCCCGGCACCAGCACACGCGTGTTTGGCTGCACCTGCACGCTGCATAGTTAACGGTCACCTTCAGGACAGGACCTAACGGCAGGTAAGTGAAATGATGATTAGACACCAGCTGGTCAACCCCCCCTCCCCTGGCCCATGAAATCCAGCACATCCTCTCAAAAAAAACCCCCCAAAAAAAACCATCCCACTTCAACAGACATTTCTATAGAAGACGACGGTCAGTCCAGTGAAAGCCACACATTCGACACACAGACAACACAAGAGATTTATAAACCGATACAATGACAAGCATGATTCACAACACCTTTTCCTATACCAAATAGGACGTCTCTACCCTAAAGTGCTTTGAGTACCATATATAAAATAAAAAATAATATAAAAAACAGTAATCTATCTTATTTGTTATCTGAATCGCAAACATATTACATCGTCATGAAGACAAAAAAAACCACACAAACTATACACAGGAGAAACTGGCTGCATTCAAAGTCAACGGTTAAAATAACGTGTTCTACAATGCATCACAACCTGGGAATTTACCCTGGGGAGAGAGAACTGAACACGCTCATACGCTTACAACCGCACTCGGAGTTGTGTAAAACGTAGATGCATATCCAAAAAAAGGTCCACAGGGAATTAAATCAGCTGGACAAGCTGAGCACAGGTAAACATCTACCACCTTTAGGATGCAGGTTAACCCAGGTAAAGATCCACCACCTTTAGGATGCAGGTTAACCCAGGTAAAGATCCACCACCTTTAGGATGCAGGTTAACCCAGGTAAAGATCTACCACCTTTAGGATGCAAGTTAACCCAGGTAAAGATCCACCACCTTTAGGATGCAGGTTAACCCAGGTAAAGATCTACCACCTTTAGGATGCAGGTTAACCCAGGTAAAGATCCACCACCTTTAGGATGCAGGTTAACCCAGGTGAAGATCCACCACCTTTAGGATGCAGGTTAACCCAGGTAAAGATCCACCACCTTTAGGACCTTTAGGAAACTCTCTTAGGTGGCTTAAGTACTGTCAAGGCATAACTGCTGATGATGTTTCCATAGTGAGCAATCTTCATTTTGCATATTAAACCGAGAGATGAGCAATTAAGTCACAGGAGCTGCTGACTAAACTCAGGGAGAGGGGGGGAAAATATAACCAGAAAACTGCTATAGAAACGAACAAAAAAAATGATAATCTTCGCCACCTATGAAAATTCGGTGACACTTTACTTGAACCCCCTCGGCATAACAGAGATGATGTCAGTTGATATGAAACGGTCATACTTTTATCTGTAAATGTTTTGCATGTCTTGAAATTTAAGTTTACATAATTTGACATAACCTGCACTTGCTTGTGTTACGTCAGCCTTACAGCGAGGGGTTCTAACGGAGCCCAACGGAGCCCAAACGGAGGCAGATTAACCTATGGCAGGCGAGGGCTTCGTGAGGGGACAGCCTACCTCTGAGGACAGGGCTTTTTGCTTTTGATCTAGTCGGACAGGAAGGATGAATTGGACCAACTGTGCTCATGGGAAGTGTAGTTCTTAAACCAAAGCCGTCCTTGTCTGCCTGCTTTGCACATCCAGGAAGTAGAGAGTCCATCTTTGAATGACAGATAGGCCTATGGTTACTGTGGTAACCAAGGGAGTGCCCCCTTATCTCTTAACTCAAGCGGTATCACTGGATTACATCAGAACTGGAGGCTTTAGTTCCAGCCCGGCACCGAAAAACCCAATTTCACAAAACTAATCACTCAATCAATCCCCTGATTTGGGCTTTTTAGTGCTGGACTAGGAGATAAGGGTGTACCTTCACCTGCCTCCCTCAGATGAGACGGAACTTCTCATCAGTTACCTGGAGCTGCTGAGACACCTGGTGCACCCGTGGCTGTTTGAGGTGAAATCTACCCAATCACATCGCCTGCTGTCACTGATGAAAGCCAATCGAACGCTCGGTGCCTAATCCAGAAGCCGACCTCGCACAACCCGACTCGACATCTAAAGGGCTACTCCAGACAAACGTTTAGCATCAATACCATCTGCATATCACACATATGTAATGCCACAGAACCAACTGCATTTCATATACAAACGGCCAGTAAGAGAGAGAGAGAGAGGGAGACATGTCCATGTCTTTTTAAAGTCTCCAAACCCAAAAAAATAAAAAATAAAATCTAAATAATTGGATCTATACAAAAATACAAATTGAAAAAAATATAATAACAATAATGAAAGCAAGTCTATATTTATAAACATCTATACACATTATGTCATTTCATGTCCCCCCCCCCCCACCCCCGCCCGTACAGCCAAGATAGTGTTAAACAACAAGAGTCACAAGAGTGGTTTACCTAAGTCACCGTTAGGTAGTGCAAGAGAAGGGGCGAAGAGGGCCGATTTCAGGGCGTTAAAATTCATTTCTGTACAAGATGGCCACCAGGAGCCCATTTTAAATAAATAAGGTTTCCGTTGGAATAAGTCCCATTTACATTCTCCCTGAGCGGGCCTTTAAAACAACATGCCGAGTCACTTTTCATTGCCGCGTGGTTGCCACGGTCCTGACGCCGGCGAGGGAAAAATCGGTCGGTCGCGGATCTTTCCGGAGAAGGGCGGGGGGATGGTTTAATGAGTTAGGCAGAGAGATCTGAGATAATTGTCGGTTTTTCAGTGACAGGTTTGAAGACCACCGTTAAGTGTCGCAAAGCGCGGGACACAATCTGGCAAACATGTTTAAGGGAGGAGGGCAGGGGCAGAAGTGCAGGACACAATCTGGCAAACATGTTTAAGGGAGGAGGGCAGGGGCAAAAGGGAGAGCAAAAATGGCAAAAAATAGGACTGTAGATTCAGAGAATTTAGAAATAATATTTCCCGATTAATTTGCCTTAATCAACTCTGCCTCATTGCCCCGGCGAAAACTATGGGCGGGAATGAAACCTTCCGCCATACGTGTTTCTCTGCATCTCCAGAATTCAAACCAAGCGCTGAAAGAGCCGCACTACAGACAGGGAAAGGCAGTGTGTTCGGTGCTTCCCCTTGAGGCCAGGGACCTGAACCGCCCCTGAGCTGAAACCACAACCCACCGCTGCACTACAGGCGGAAATCAAATGTTTAATAAATTAACACGTAAAATAATCAAAAAAATTAAATATTAAATTTACCAATAGGCAACTTTTGTTTACAAATGAGTAGACAAATTCAATTTAAAAAGGCAAGCAAAAATTGTTATGGGTCGTTTTTTTAAACCATTGGTACAAATAAAATGAAATAATAACAATAATAATAATATAAAATAAGATTAGAAAAAGTAACACATCAGCCTACAATCACATTTTCTGGACTATACTAGCCGTTCCTAGTAAAACTTGTACTCAAAAGTTGTCCCTGCTTGACGACACACTTGGGAGGGACATGGATTGTGAGGGAACTTGCATCCGTGACAGTTTTTCGTTAATGCCCTCCTGGTGAATCTCGGCTGAACCTTTTTCAGAGGGTGAAAAAGCGCTGACACTGCATTCTGCTAACCCCCCCCGCCCCCCGCCCCCCGCCGCACGCCTCAGGTTCAGTCTGAGTGCTGAACTCCAGACAGTGCAGAGATATATTCAGCCACCAAATCCTTTCAGTTTTTTTTACACACACTGCATTAGACCGTGCGTAAAGTCGCACTGAGCATATCGGAAACAATCTCCTGCCCTTTAAGGCATCAGTGCTTCAGTTATCATTTCACTCTCCACGCTACGCTACGCTATCAGCGGTCAGCGAACGTGCATCAGATGCCTAACTGTAACTTCGCGATGCATACTTGCGTTGTGCTGAACCGTTGCAGGAACGCGGTTGGGACCGTTTGCCGTGACAACGCTTGGCGTCGACTCCGCTTCGTGAGAATTCGGGCGACAAGGCGGAACAAGGCGGAACACGCCTCCCACCCTCCCCCCCCCCCCCCCCCTCCAGACCCCGCCCAGATCTCACGGGCGGCTGTGATGACAGCGGCGCTTTAAGTGCAGGAGCGACCAATCAGAATGCACTGCTGGTTTAAAAAAAACAAAACAAAAAAAACAAAAAAACAAAACCAAAATAAAAATATAAAATCAAATAAAAACAAAAGGGAAACTGACCAATAGAAGGACGCGGTGTTGGTGGAGGCGGCAGGCGTTTGTGTCGCCAGGGCGACGCGTGGACCTCAGCACCACTGCTGGGGGAGAAGAGGAGCGGACATGGGGGGGGGGGGGGGGGGGGCAGTTATTTTGCGAAGCTGCCCCCGGCTGCCGAGCCGCTGCCCCCCCCGGCGATGGGGAAGTCGGGGACGAGCAGCAGGGCCTCGATGTTCCCCGGCGTCTCCGGACTCTGCAGGGACAGGAAGTCCGACATGTCCATGTTGACGAGGGCGTCGGCCTGCGTCTCGGGGGGCGGGGCTAAGAGCGCGTCGGGGAACGTCTGCGCGGCGGGGGCGGGGCCCGGGGCGGGGGGCGGGGCCTCGGCGGCCGGGTTGGGGGGCGGGACGGGGACCGGGCGGGGCGGGGCCGGCTCGGCTGCGGGGGCGGGGGCGGGGGGCGTGTCCGTGGGCTGGTCCGCGGGGGGGGCCGAGCTCTTGCTCCTGTCCTTGCCGTCCCGACAGGAGCAGTGGCACTGGCACGACTCCTCCTGCTTGATGATGATCACGGGCACGCTCAGACCAATCTGCTGCACCGCGTTGCCTAGGAGACGCAGGGGCGGAGCCACATCAACCTACCAATCAGACTCTGGTTTTACATGCAGTGCCATTCACAAGCACAAGACCGTTAACCAACTACCACATACTGCTCTTACTGGTGTACAGCAGGGCTCTTAATTCACTTCTGTGAATGACTGTGTGGTCTCTTTTTTAAAGTGGTGCATACGGACACAAGCGTGTTGTGCATTCCATAGCTTATATAGTCCATGGCTTACATAGTCCGACCATTAACTGCTGTGTACACAGTGGTGACATTCCTTCAGATAAAAACACTGATAATGTGACTGATGTGTTTTAAAGGGGGGTAGTGAACAGGGGGGGTGAACACAGATAAGAGTGAACACAGGCAGGAGAGCAGAGCTGACACAGGGGGAGTGAACACAGGCAGGGAGGGTGAACACAGGCAGGGAGAGTGAACACAGGCAGGGAGAGCAGAGCTGACACAGGGAGGGTGAACACAGGCAGGGAGAGTGAACACAGGCAGGGAGAGTGAACACAGGCAGGGAGAGTGAACACAGGCAGGGAGAGTGAACACAGGCAGAGAGAGTGAACACAGGCAGAAGAGCAGAGCTGACGCAGGATGGAGGATTACCTGCACTCCCGGACACAGGGATGGCGGTGGTGAAGAACACCTTCTCTACCTTCGTACCCTGCTGCTGTGAGAGACAAAGAGAGAGGGGTTAGCCACACTATTACTCACACACACACTCTCTCACACACACTCACTCACACTCACACTCACACTCACACTCACACTCACACTCACACTCACACTCACACTCACACTCACACTCACACTCACACTCTCACTCTCACTCTCACTCTCACTCTCACACACACTCTCACACACACACACACACACACACACACACACACACACACACACACACACACACACAGTCTCTCAGCTGAAGTCAGATTGATCAATAAAGGAAAGAGAACATCGTAGGGCTCTGTGTGGGTTCTGTGTGGGTTCTGTGTGGGTTCTGTGTGGGTTCTGTGTGGGTTCTGTGTGGGTTCTGTGTGGGTGAGGGGGTTCTGCAGACTCACCGTCTGCTCCGTGTTCTGTGTGCCGGTGCTGCTGTTGATGATCCACTGCAGGTTCTGGTCGGACATGACGATCCCGGGCAGGCCCTGCTGGGGGGCCATGGTGAGGGTGGGGGGGCCCGTGCTGGCGGTTAAAGGCACGCTGTGCACCGTCGGGGCGGCCGCGGGGGGCGGGGGCGTCTCCGCGGTGACGGTCGCCGCTGTGACGGTCGCCGTGGCAACGGCGGCCGCGGCAGGGGGCGCGGCCTGGGAGGAGCCGGGGGCGGGGTCCTGCGGCAGGAAGGTCGGCTGCAGGGACAGGAAGTGCTGGACCGGGGGCGGGGCAGGCACTTCCTGGGCGGGAACGAAGGGGGCGGAGCCAGGGGCAGGGCCTTGTGCGGGGTGGGCGGGGCTCTCCGGGACGGGCGTGGTCAGGGAGGGGGAGGAGGCGGAGAACGGCAGGGGGAGGGAGAGGAGGGAGGCGGGGTCCGAGGCGGCAGGAGGGGCAGGGCTTTCCGAGGGGAACGCCTCCACCAGCCCGTCTGTGGGAGAGGGAGGCGGGTTCAGCGTTTAGCCAACAGACCGTCTCAGTTACCCCAGTGTTAATACACTTATAGATACTAAAACCACTTTCTCTCATGCGGTTTCCTGCTCTGACTGCTCTTAGTCTCTTACATTCACTGTACGCATTTATTCAAACTACAACCAAAGATGCCTATGTTGAGTCACAGCACGATGTAAACCTTTTCACTTCATTGCAAGGCACTCTGGATAAGAGCATCTGCTAAATGCCTGTAATGTAATGTATTTCTTGCCTTGCCTGGAAGATGAATGTCTTTTTTATTGGGATTGGTAATAAGTATACTAATTTCTGTTAGATAAAAAGGCTAGAGGCAGGAGGTGATGGAGATTCTCTCTTCTTCAGCTCTCGTCCTGTAAGGCTAATGGTTTCACTTTTAATCTTGAAAATTCAGGCCCAGGAAAGCAGGGGATGTGTGAGTTAACTGTGTGACTGTGTGACTGATCAAGTACCAGCCAATACCGGCACAGGGGCGGGGCTCACCTGAAGGCGGAGCCTCATCCTGACTGACGCTGTTTTCTGGGCTCTGGAACATCAGCTCGAATATCCGCACAGGGGTGACATTATTCAGGTCCAGACCCTGAGACTGTTAGATTCCACACGCAGACACACAGAGAGAGACACACAGAGTTAAACAGCAGTAATACAGTTTTCAGATGCAGGCTTTGAGATGCGCACGCGCGCACTCCCGTGCACTCCCGTGCACTCCCGTGCACTCTCACAGGCACTCTCACGTGCACTCCCATACACTCTCACGTGCACTCCCATACACTCTCACGTGCACTCCCACACACTCTCACGTGCACTCCCACACACTCTCACGTGCACTCCCACACACTCTCACGTGCACTCCCACACACTCTCACGTGCACTCCCACACACTCTCACGTGCACTCCCACACACTCTCACGTGCACTCCCACACACTCTCACGGGCAGTGGGCAGCGGGCAGTGGGCAGACTCACATTGTGCAGGTTCTCCCGCAGCTCAGAATCGGTGGAGATGAGGCTCAGGTCACTCAGGCAGAGAGAGTGATTTGCATCCTGTAACGAAACAGAAACCCACATGGAAATCAAAGCGAAGGCCAACAGTTTTCCACACACAAATTACTAACACTCATCCTGCAATACAGATTTTCCTTCAAGCCTTCCACAGCACAAATTAAATTCTGCACAATATTAGCCGTGTATTCATAAACGTTTCATCCCTTCCCAACCTGGCCTGCTGTCTTTTCGAAAATAAAGCATAAAAGTTATTAAAAGCAATTATGAAAAAATGTGTGTGCGACAAAAAAGAAGAAGTGCTGCCTCAAAAAATGTGGTGTCATGAGAAACTGGTTGAGGGGAAAGTGGTGCATTGTGGGATAACTCACTTCGGATTGGCTGAGGGACATGGTGCAGGGGTGTGATGCATTGTGGGATGCACTGTTGGATAACTCACTTCAGATTGGCTGAGGGACACGGTGTAGGGGCCCTTGTCGTGGCCCTTGATGTGGCTCTTCAGGCTGTACTGGGAGCTGAAGGTCTTCTCACAGCCGTCGCTGGGGCAGTAGAACGGCTTCTCTCCTGTAGCGCCATTACAGAAACCACGTTTAAAATAACCTCCATTACAGAAACCACGTTTAAAATAACCTCCATTACAGAAACCACGTTTAAAATAACCTCCATTACAGAAACCACGTTTAAAATAACCTCCATTACAGAAACCACGTTTAAAACAACCTCCATTACAGAAACCATGTCTAAAACAACCTCCATTACAGAAACCACATTTAAAACAACCTCCATTACAGAAACCACGTTTAAAATAACCTCCTTTACAGAAACCACGTTTAAAATAACCGCCATTACAGAAACCATGTCTAAAACAACCTCCATTACAGAAACCACGTTTAAAACAACCTCCATTACAGAAACCACGTTTAAAATAACCGCCATAACAGAAACCACATTTAAAATAACCGCCATTACAAAAACCACGTCTAAAACAACCTCCATTACAGAAACCAGGCTCAAAATAACCACCATTACATTACAGAAACCATGTTTAAAATAACCTCCATCACAGAAACCATGTTTAAAATTACCTCCATTACAGAAACCATGTTTAAAATAACCTCCATTACATTACAGAAACCATGTTTAAAATAACCTCCATCACAGAAACCATGTTTAAAATTACCTCCATTACAGAAACCATGTTTAAAATAACCTCCATT
>NC_083760.1:3997568-4020068 GCF_963514075.1 Conger conger | reverse complement strand
CGGGCGCACGACCCTGCCGCGACCCTGAACATCATGTGACTCGTCACACAGAAGCTGTAATCAGCCGCAGGGGTCACGGGGTCACGGACAGAGGTGTTTACCTCGGTGACGTTCGCCCTCTGACCTTCAGAGGGGGAGAAGGGAGGGATGGAGAGGGACAGAGAAACAGTGAGACTGAGAGAGGGGGAGAGAGAGGGGTGGAGAGAGGGGGAGAGAGAGGGAGGAAGAGAGAGAGAGGGACACAGAGGTGAAAGGAATAAGAGAAAAGGGGGGAGGGGGACAGAGGACAGAGTGTGCTGTGTGCTTTACTGATAAACACACACAAACAGGAAATGAGAGACAGGAAGTCTGCCCTGTACAGTGTGTCGAAGAGGAGGGTAATGATTACAGGAAGTGAGAGACAGGAAGAGAGGAACAGGAAGTGAGGAACAGGACGTCTGACCTGTACAGCGTGTTGAAGAGGAGGGTAATGGTTACAGGAAGCGAGAGACAGGAAGTGAGGCACAGGAAGTCTGACCTGTACAGCGTGTTGAAGAGGAGGGTAATGGTTACAGGAAGCGAGGCACAGGAAGTCTGACCTGTACAGCGTGTTGAAGAGGAGGCTAATGGTTACAGGACGTGAGAGACAGGAAGTGAGGCACAGGAAGTCTGACCTGTACAGCATGTTGAAGAGGAGGCTAATGGTTACAGGAAGTGAGAGACAGGAAGTGAGGCACAGGAAGTCTGACCTGTACAGCATGTTGAAGAGGAGGGTAATGGTTACAGGAAGCGAGAGACAGGAAGTGAGGCACAGGAAGTCTGAGCTGTACAGCATGTTGAAGAGGAGGGTAATGGTTACAGGAAGTGAGGCACAGGAAGTCTGACCTGTACAGCATGTTGAAGAGGAGGGTAATGGTTACAGGAAGCGAGAGACAGGAAGTGAGGCACAGGAAGTGAGGCACAGGAAGTCTGACCTGTACAGCGTGTTGAAGAGGAGGGTAATGGTTACAGGAAGTGAGGCACAGGAAGTCTGACCTGTACAGCATGTTGAAGAGGAGGGTAATGGTTACAGGAAGCGAGAGACAGGAAGTGAGGCCCAGGAAGTGAGGCACAGGAAGTCTGACCTGTACAGCGTGTTGAAGGCCTTCTCGCAGCCCTGCACGTCGCACTCGAAGGGCTTCTCCTTGGTGTGCACGCGCACGTGGATCTTGAGGCTGTAGGACGTCAGGAAGGCCTTGCCGCAGCCCTGCTGGTTGCACACGAAGGTGTACTCGCCGCGGTGTGTCTTCTGATGTGTCCGCAGGTTCCCCGCCGTGCTGTACGTGCGCGTGCAACCCTCAAACATGCACTGGTACCTCTTCACCTGCACAAACACAGTTCCCCACGCAAATCAGGTTCGCGTTTCTCCATCACTTTTCAATGCCATTTCAAGTGCATTTTTAAAATTATTACTTGAGATCAAGCACATTTTGAGTCAAATTAAAAGTGCCAGCAGTTTGGTGTCAGCAAACGCCATGTACTCCCGTCAAACACAGGTAACAGGACATTTTGCAGAAACAAAAAACCTTGGGATACACTAGATTTGACAATCCGGTAGAAAACTGCTTTTACATTTGGTACATGAATAAAAACCTTGCATCATCAGTTGAGTCCGGTTAATGTTTCATGTGACAAACCCTTAAAAACCTTTGTAGCCAAAACTAGTCTAAATTAATGTCACAACAAACGTTTATTTTCCCATTCTCCTGTAAAGCTTTTTGAGAGATAATCTTTTTTCCAAGATGCTAATGTTAAGTTTTGGTTGATCTGAATGGGTGAACATTGGCAGTCAAGAGGGTTGCCGGTTTGATCCCGCACTGGGTGTGTCGAAGTGTCCCTGAGCAAGACACCTAACCCCCAAAATGCTCCTGACGAGCTGGTCGGCGCCTTGCATGGCAGCCAACCACAGCTGGCGTGTGAGTGTGTGTATGAATGGGTGAATGAGAAGCATCAACTGTAAAGCGCTTTGGATTAAGGCGCTATATAAATTCCGACCATTTACCATTATCTCAGAAGTTTGTGGACGGAACTCCGCTCCATTCCTGCTGAAAAAACGAAGGTGAGCCGGCCTAGCATCAGTCCTTCTGCTGCTTGGATCCTCGCCCAGCCCCCAACGTACAATACCGACAAAGTTTGCTTGCAGACTCTGTTTTGTGGATGTCTCTTAGCCGGGGACCAGTTCCCTGCCCAAGGTCGAAAACTCAAGGGGTGGCTAAACGAGGCCCCCAAGGAGGAGGAACACCTACGAGCTTGCGCTACATCGTGCTACATCGTGCTACATCGTGCTACATCGTGCTGAGCGGGGGCTGCGGGAGGGATCAGCAGGGCCTGCTGTGACATTTACAGGAAAAAAGGGAAGGAAAAAAGAAAGAGGGGAAAAAAAGTGCCCCAGACCTCATGACTCAGCGCAGTGCTGTGAGCGCCAGCGGGAGGGGGGGAGGGGGGGATGGCAGATCTGCTGCCTCATTATGTCCCAGCGGTGTTGAGCTGGAGGACTGAAATAAAAGCATTCATGCTCTGCAGGGATGTGTGTGCGTGTGTGTGTGCGCGTGTCTGTGTGCGTGTGAGTGTGTGTCGGTGGGGGGGAGAGGGGGAGAGAGAGAGAGAAAGAGAGAGAGGGGGGGGGAGAGAGAGAGTGTGTGTGTGTGTGTCGGTGGGAGAGAGTGATTGTGTGTGTGTGTGTGTGTGTGTGTGTGTGTGTGTGTGTCGGTGGGAGAGAGTGATTGTGTGTGTGTGTGTGCGCGCGTGTGTCAGTGTCAAAGGGAACAGCACAGACCAGCAGAGCCTTTCTCTGCCTCCACAATAGTCTCTCTTTCCCTCCCTCTCACTCACCCCCTTCTCTACTTTTTATTCCCTGCAGATGAAGCCGCCTTGAGCCCCAGCATGGCAAAGCACAAGCAAACACCAGAGCACTCACAAACACACTCACAAACACCAGAGCACTCACAAACACACTCACAAACACACTCACAAACACCAGAGCACTCACAAACAGACTCACTAACACCAGAGCACTCACACAATCAAGGCTCTCAAACACACTCGCACACTCAAATCTCTCAAACCAGACTTTCCCGCCATCACTTTCCCGCCTCTCTTCCACTTTCTGTTCCTCTTCCCCTTTTCCTCCCTCTCTGTCATCCTTCTCTTTATCCCCCCCCTCCTCTCTCATCCCCCTCTCCTGCCATTTCTTCATTTCCGATACCCGGCCGGTGTTCATTACGACCCTGCATCCGGTGTTCATTACGACCCTGCATCCGGCGCAAACCCAGCCATCCATCATGAGACGGTCAGAAACCGGACCCAGGTGAGGGCCCAGAGGAACGCCCAGCAGTCAGAACTACAGGGGGCCCCGCGACTCAACGGATCTCCTGAATTAGCCCTGCCAGCTTTGTTTTTATAACATTTGGGAGGGGGGAGAGAGGGAGAGAAAGGGCCCAAACGGAATGTGGCCTGTCGGTATGGTGCTGGGAGACGCGTGCCATGGCTAGAGGCAGACACCCCCACCCCGACCCCCACACTTTCCAGCTCTGCTCTGCATCAATCAAAAGATAAGCAGATAGGGCAAACACACCCCCCTCCCCTCCAGAGACAGCTAGCACAGGGAGGGAGAGAGAGAGAGAGAGAGAGAGAGAGAGAGAGAGAGAGAGAGAGAGAGAGAGAGAGAGAGAGAGAGAGAGAGAGAGAGAGAGAGAGGCAGAGAACGAAAGCGAGAGAGGGAGAGGGAGAGGGAGAGAGGCAGAACGAAAGCAAGAGTGAGAGAGGCAGAGTGAAAGCAAGAGAGGAGGGAGAGAGAGATGGGAGAGGGAAAGCAGGGAGGGAGAGAGTGGGAGGGGGAGAGAGAGCGAGCGAGGGAGAGACATGGGGGTGCCAAGAGTCATAGAGGGAGGACAGATAACTGAAAACGAAAGAGGGAGAAAAGGAGAGGACAGAAAGAGGCAAGGGAGTGAGAGGGAGAGAAGATAAAAGTAAAAAGAGAGAAGAGCTAAGCTGCTTACTTCCTACACCTTGCCTCAACAGAAAAAGCTTGCTTAGGTCCAGCTCAAGCAGTGGAACAATGATTTTCATCTTCACAATTTTTTTTTTTTTTCTTCCCCCAAAGATTGTTGTTCATACCGAACCAATATGCGCATACCGGAATGATTTTGTAATCGGGTGAATAAATGATTTTAAGCTCCGGTGATTTCGTCCAGCTGACCCAACACGCCAGCGCTTGGCCCATCGGAGGCCGGTTTCATAAAGGAGAGCAGCCAGCCTCGCTGCTGGTGAGGAAAAGCAGAAAGACGATCGGAGTTCAGAACCTGCTCTCGCCCGGGATCAAACCCCCCCGCCTGCTTCACCACTCAAATTCACCTCCCGGGAAGGTGTTTGGGCATTCCGTCAGCAATCTGACCTCTCCCTCTTAGATATGAACAGGTTAGAATGCGGTTTGATTGAACAGAATGACATAACATAATGGCAAGCACAGGCCAGCAATGCTCGCCTTCTGCAACCACTAAAGTGTACCTAACTTTGCTTAGTTTACCTAAAAGCTAGAAAGTATCCATCACCTTATCAAGCCTGATCCTGAAAACCGCCCAGTGCCTCCACTACATGTCCTGGCAAGCTATTCCACACAGTGAACGTGCCTCTGGGCGAAGAAATGCTTCCTAATGTCTTTTGCTGATTTCCATTTAGGCCCCCTCATTCTGCCAACTGAGCTCACCCTGAAGAATGGCCTGTAGTTCACTAATCCCTCATTAACAAAGTCTTAAACCCTCAATTAATCACCCCTAAGTCTCCTTTTACAAAGCCTGAAGAGATTAAGCATCTAAAGTCTTTCCGGATAAGTCTTATCTTTTATACATGGAATCAATCTGGTTGCCCTTCTTTGAACCTTTTCCAGGGTCCCTCAATCTTTCTCGTAGTACGGCCCCCCCAGAAGTGTCGAGAACACTCTAAGAGCGGTCTGACCAACCATTCAGGGGACAGGAGCCCTCAAAGCCAACCCAAATCAGACCCCCACCCCACGCTATATAGCCCATACTTTCACCGGTATGCGCTGTATTAACGCATGTTTCCAATCTTAATGCCACCCTAAGGACAGTGTTACCGCCATAATTTCCTCCGGTAACGTGACACGGAGCATCGAGCCTCACAAACCTGAGCAGCTGACCCGGTTCAGAGACCTGCTGAATAAATTAGCATCATTAATGAACCATGTGTCCCCAATCAGGACGGATCAGCTTCCCAGGAACTTTCCTTTAGGTCATTTTTAATGAAAACACACACACTAACCTACATTCATGCTCGCTCACACACACACACACACACACACACACACACACACACACACACACACACACACACACACACACACACCTATACTCATATTCTCACATGCGCACCTGAACATATACACACACATCTAGATTCACACACAAAATCACAACACACTGCGAAAGAAGAAACAAGGCAGGAGTGAAAGACGAGACTTCCGAGTGCATCTGCCTCATCGAAGCGACAACAGTCCCAACGTACAGCCAACCGCTGAATGAGTCAAAACCTGCTCGAATAGCAACTCATCATGAACCAACATTCAGTTCAGAACTCACAGTAATGGAGCGGATGTTTGCCTCAGACAGAGAACTAAGCATCTCAATCACCGCACTAGAAGCACACAGCGTTTATAGCAACTGGCCGTCATGTAATGTGCCTTACAGTAGGAGCACAAGAATCGACTATCAGACGTAGTCTCTTTTAATACGGAAATGAGTCACTCGGCGGCCATTACGGCTCCAATGACGTGACTATTACATTACATTACATTACGTGGCATTTAGCAGACGCTCTTATCCAGAGCGACGTACAACAAAGTGCAAATCAATCACAGGACTACACTCCATCCACCCCCCCCCCCCCCCACCCACCCACCGCAGTGAGGTAAAAGATGTTCTTTCTGAAAGCCCCCCCTCAGACAGACGAGCCCCCCGGGCCAGTCCTGAGTGCAGTCCGGTGCCTGAGTGACCGGCTGAGCCAGACCTGGCTCAATTCTCACACGCCCAGGTCAGCCCCCCGGCCCCTGGACACACTGCAGCACAGACCCCAGACTGGCTCTGAGAGACACAGGACAGCTAAACATCACCGTCAACTAAAGCTTCAATACAGCGTTAATGGGCAACTGGCGAAACACTGTCCCTGAATCCACCTGCTTTCTCACGTGTGGCAATGCAAGACATTCATCAGATTTCAATTACAAGTGACTAAGCTTGTTAAACAACCCCTTAAACCAGTTTGAAAGCTGATATGCACGATCACAATTTGTATTTTGTACACTCCATGTCGGGGCCTTAAACCAGGAGAATATAGCAGCTTGGATTCGGGAGAACTGTGTAGAGCAGTTGGCTGGGAGGCCCGTAGCGTAGTGGTTAAGGTAAAGGACTGGGACACACAAGGTCGCTGGTTCGAGCCCCGCTGTAGCCACAATAAGATCCACAAAGCTGTTGGGCCCTTGAGCAAGGCACTTCACCCTGCATTGCTCCAGGGGAGGATTGTCTCCTGCTTAGTCTAATCAACTGTCCATTGCTCTGGATAAGAGCGTCTGCCAAATGCCAATAATGTAATGCTGGCAGTTGCCAGGTCAACCCCTGCTCTGGGTGTGTTGAAGTGTCCCTCAGCAAGACTCCTAACCCCCAATTTCTCCTGATGAGCTGATAGGTGCCTTGCATGGCAGCCTTTCACGATTACTGCGAGCATGTGTGAATGGGTGAATGAGAGACATCAACTAGTAAAGCACGTTGGATACAATTAGTGCTGCAGCTGATGTTTAAAAAGTGTCGCAAAGATGTGATTGACTGACAAACGAGAGAAGGAGTAGAAGCCTCAAAGTGTGCCACTGCAGAGAGCTACTTTAGCCAATCATAGCCTGAGGGCAGGGAACTCTGGGATATGGGAGGTCTGTGGGCCCATCATGCACAAGCTGTCCCCCCCCCCCCACCCCCCCCCACCCCGTACGCTGCGATTCCGGACAAAGCCACTTTTGTGTTTCAGTGGAGCGCGAAACACACAGCACTGTGTGGAAACGCTCTCAGTGGAACACAAACACACAGCACTGTGTGGAAACGCTCTCAGTGGAACACAAACACACAGCACTGTGTGGAAACGCTCTCAGTGGAACACAAACACAAACACACAGCACTGTGTGGAAACGTTCTCAGTGGAACACAAACACAAACACACAGCACTGTGTGGAAACGTTCTCAGTGGAACACAAACACACAGCACTGTGTGGAAACGCTCTCAGTGGAACACAAACACAAACACACAGCACTGTGAGGAAACGCTCTCAGTGGAACACAAACACAAACACACAGCACTGTGGAAATGCGCTCAGTGGAACACAAACACACAGCACTGTGTGGAAACGCTCTCAGTGGAACACAAACACACAGCACTGTGGAAACGCTCTCAGTGGAACACAAACGCACAGCACGGTGTGGAAACGCTCTCAGTGGAACACAAACACACAGCACTGTGGAAACGCTCTCACTGGAACACAAACACACAGCACTGTGGAAACGCTCTCAGAGGAACACAAACACAAACACACAGCACTGTGAGGAAACGCTCTCAGTGGAACACAAACACACAGCACTGTGAGGAAACGCTCTCAGTGGAACACAAACACACAGCACTGTGGAAACGCTCTCACTGGAACACAAACACAAACACACAGCACTGTGGAAACGCTCTCAGTGGAACACAAACACACACACACAGCACTGTGGAAACGCTCTCACTGGAACACAAACACACAGCACTGTGGAAACGCTCTCAGTGGAACACAAACACACAGCACTGTGGAAACTTTCTCAGTGGAACACAAACACACAGCACCGCACTGTGGAAACGCTCTCAGTGGAACACAAACGGGCACAGTTTGGAAAGGGAAAAGAGGAAAACAAAACATCCTACAGTCCACCAGGACCCGAGTGTGGATACTGATAATAATGATTAGCCATTTAGCTGATGCTTTTATCCAAAGCCACTTACGGTTGATTAGACTAAGCAGGGGAGCAATGTGGGATAAGAGCCTTGCTCAAGGGCTCAACAGCTGTGCGGATGTTATCGTGGCAACACTGGGGCTTGAACCACCAAACTTCCAGGCCCCAGTCATGCACCTTAGCCGCTAGGCTACAGGCAGCCCCAGTCATGTACCTAAGCCGCTATGCTGCAGGCTGCCCCAGTCATGTACCTTAGATGCTAGGCTGCAGGCTGCCCCAGTCATGTACCTTAGCCACTAGGCCACAGGCTGCCCCAGTCATGTACCTTAGCCACTAGGCTACAGGCTGCCCCAGTCATGTACCTTAGCCACTAGGCTACAGGCTGCCCCAGTCATGTACCTTAGCCACTAGGCTACAGGCTGCCCCAGTCATGTACCTTAGCCACTAGGCTACAGGCTGCCCCAGTCATGTACCTTAGCCACTAGGCTACAGGCTGTCCCAGTCATGTACCTTAGCCACTAGGCTACAGGCTGCTCCAGTCATGTACCTTAGCCACTAGGCTACAGGCTGCCCCAGTCATGTACCTTAGCCACTAGGCTACAGGCTGTCCCAGTCATGTACCTTAGCCACTAGGCTACAGGCTGCTCCAGTCATGTACCTTAGCCACTAGGCTACAGGCTGCCCCAGTCATGTACCTTAGCCACTAGGCCACAGGCTTCCCCAGTCGTGTACCTTAGCCACTAGGCTACAGGCTGTCCCAGTCGTGTACCTTAACCACTAGGCTACAGGCTGTTCTACTGCTGTAACATGGGAAGTGAGAGGAAGCACAATTCCCATGGAATAGGGGTGGAGTACAGAATCATTCAAATTTCAACAATTGAAATTTCTCTCTTGCCATCTTGATGGGGATTGGGTACTGGTCTGCATTTTCTCTTTATTTGTGAAAATGTATAAGCAATAAAAGATTCATTTCATTCAACACAGCAACTCTGCACTCCTCCAAACACCAACCCCCTTCTTCCATTTTAACACCCAGTCACTGTCCTCTATACACATCTCATCAAACAGGCCTGGGTAGAATTACTCCTGAAAACCACTTCTAGCTGCTAAATAACATCATGCACTCTGTCGATGAAGCGAATATCTAGAAATGCTACCGATGAGCACAGAGACATTTTCAGCACGTCGCCATTAACCAAAAACGCACAGTGTGACGCAAGAAAGGCCGTGTCCCGAACACCGGTGGAAACCTCAAACGCGAGCAGCTCCGTCGCAGAAGCAAACCGCCTCATTACTGCGGAGTCATCACGAGCTCCTCTCCCCGGCGCTGGAGAGCGGTCCACCGATGCTCGCAGTAAAGCGCGGAACACCCCGGAACGTGGCCGGGCGGCCCGTGCGGCAGTTGATTACAGGACGAACTCGGTGCCCCCGGCTCTAGGGCGGCGGGTCAAACTCCACCGGGGGGCCACTGTGCATACAGGCATTTCTGGTTCCCTGTCGATCGGCAGTCCTTGAGAACGAGGTGGCGTGGAATCCACAGGCAATCAAAGGCTTAAATGAATCACCTCGAGCTGAAAGGCATACCGAACAGCAGCAGGCAGGAATGCGGTTTGACACCCCTGTTTGAGGTGGCTGAACCCTCTCAGGTCTCCGCCTTTAACCCTGTCATGACCTCATACCTGTCCAACCAATCAAAATGACTGTTGTTGTTTTGAGCCCCAATTAAAACCCGACTAAATTCTCTCAACTTTCTAATTTTTCCTCAACTAAAGCCCTTTCATATTGGGCTTGGGACTGAAAGGGTTAACAAGGGGGGACTACCTCTCTCTGCTGGGTCTCTGGGCACTCAGGAGTGCAGGGTAAGGGGGGGCCTACCTCTCTCTGCTTGGTCTCTGGGCACTCAGGAGGGCAGGGTAAGGGGGGGCCTACCTCTCTCTGCTTGGTCTCGGGGCACTCAGGAGTGCAGGGTAAGGGGGGGCCTACCTCTCTCTGCTGGGTCTCTGGGCACTCAGGAGTGCAGGGTAAGGGGGGGCCTACCTCTCTCTGCTTGGTCTCTGGGCACTCAGGAGGGCAGGGTAAGGGGGGGCCTACCTCTCTCTGCTTGGTCTCGGGGCACTCAGGAGTGCAGGGTGAGGGGGGGGCCTACCTCTCTCTGCTTGGTCTCGGGGCACTCGGGAGTGCAGGGTGAGGGGGGGCCTACCTCTCTCTGCTTGGTCTCGGGGCACTCGGAGTGCAGGGTGAGGGGGGGCCTACCTCTCTCTGCTTGGTCTCGGGGCACTCGGAGTGCAGGGTGAGGGTCGCCCCCTCGATGTTCCGGGGCATGGGCGTGGAGCCGGGGTTGATGATGAACTGGATCTGGTCGGGGGAGATGGTGTGGTGCACGTAGCCCTGGGACATGCCCTCGGGGTCCACCATGAAGGTGAGGGCCCCGCCCGCGCCCTCGGCCATGAAGCTCATGCCCGCGCCGCTCTCCCGCGCGTCGCCGTGGCAGTGCTCGTCGTCCTCCTCCTCTTCCTCCTCGTCGTCGCCCAGGCCCACGGGGTCCTGCTCGATGAGCACGGTGGTGCGGTCGTACACGCGGCCCGCGGCCGAGGTGGAGGGCAGCAGGTCCTCCTCGTCCTCCTCCTTGTCGAAGTCGGCCATTTTGTCATCGTCGTGGTGGTGGTGGTGGTGGTGGTGCGGCGTCAGGGAGTCCACCTCCACCTGGAAGTACAAGGGCTCCCTGTGGGGGCCATTCTCCCCCATGATCCCACTGGGCCCCTCACAGCCACTGCACCGCCGAACCGCTGGAGCCTCCTGAGCGGGAGAGAGAGAGAGCGTCAGGGTACGCGCACACACTGTACCATCAAACAGCTGGAGCTTTGTGAGGGAGAGAGGGTCAGGGCACTCTCTCTGTGTCTCTCTCTCTCGGTGTCTCTCTCTCTCTCTCTCTCCGTGTGTCTCTCTCTCTCTCTCTGTCTCTCTCTCTCTCTCTCTGTCTCTCTCTCTGTCTGTCTCTCTCTCTCTGTGTCTCTCTCTCTCTCTCTGTGTCTCTCTCTCTCTCTGTGTCTCTCTCTCTCTCTCTGTGTCTCTCTCTCTCTCTCTGTCTCTCTCTCTCTCTCTGTGTCTCTCTCTCGCTCTCTCTCTGTGTCTCTCTCTCTCTCGGTGTCTCTCACTGTGTCTCTCTCTCTCTCTCTACACTGAGAGAACACACAAAACACTCACACACCCGAGTGAGTCAGACAGAAAGAGCCACCTGAGACCGCCAGGAACGCATGCTAACCTCACAATCACCCTGAGTGTTTGTCCTGATTCTCAACTCAGAGACAGTCGGGCGCTCAAACCAATGAGAAGTGGACAGCAGAAGCTGAGAAGAGGCAGATATGGAACAACTGGAGACACGAAACAAGAGGACTCAGTTTCAGCGCCCTGGTTATTAGCCTGCGCACCTTAGGCAAAAGCCCAGAAGCAGACAGGGCAAAGGATCAAAGCCTTATCTAGAGCCCCATGCTTTCTATGTAGGAGCATGAGTAGGCTGCTCATTTGCAAGGCAATCAGCTTTAATATGTGCCAAACAAGGGCTTCCACACTTTGCCTTTTTTGACAACAGCATCGAAATGAGAAATATGCCCTCTTCGATTCTCGGAGAAATTATGAAACGTCCAAAAGACCAGGCAACCAGCCAGCCCCCCGAACACAGAACGGGAAATGTGTTTCAAGAGCTTTCGGACAAAACAATAAATATTTTTTAAAATCATACGTCCTCTTCTGGATTTCATGCATTTCAGGGTGAATTCAAATGGTCGATTGCTGTCACGCAGCAACGATAGCACACTGAAACCCAACTCTGTGTAGCTGGCACAGAATTATAAACAAGACAGGCAGCGAAATGTGAGCCAGGCAGTGTCTTCAGTTCTAATCTACACTCGGAGGCGACGCTATGCCAACTGGCATATGTGCGCGCCATCACGTTAAAATGCGCCGCTCGAGCCGACATTTAAATATCAGCTAGAAAAACTCATGCAACTTTTTTGATTAAGCATTTTGTTTGCTTCTCTAACTTTACAGTGCGTTAATTATGATATGCAATGGAATTACATAACCTTGTAAGCTGTCAGTTTTTTTTAAGTTTTTTTTTTTAAATACTACACTTAGCTTGGTTTAATGCTACATGGCAATAAGTTACTATTAGCCACCAGATAATGATGTGCGACTGTAAGCTAATGTTATAACGTTACCTACTCACTCATCAGACTGTCACTATAGCCAATTTAGTCCTCTCAAAAATACCGATAACTCAAGCAGTCGTCGCTGTAGTCTAGCTAGAAACCATAGCTATTCTAACGCACATAAATACGCGGTTACAAAACAAGGTGACATTAAACGTTTCATACCTCTCACACTTTGGCTGGCAAGTTAGATAATGATTTATATGAGTTTTGGAGGCCTTTTGCCGTTAACTTAGTCAGCGCTTACGATACTGAAAATTAAATAACAACAATAACATGCTACCAATAAAACGTTAGCGAGCTACTGGAATGAACAGCTTCCATAAAATTCCACCAGTGTTAGCTAGCGGTTAACTAACCAATGTTAGCTAGCGTTGAGAACATGAACAACCTTTGTCGCTAACTAGCCTAAGTTACTTCGCTTTATCACAATACAAGGCTATGGATTCTTGACCAGAGTGCTAGCCAATTACTTGCCAACATTTTAAATAGTCCATGCTAGCTAGTTAGCTTCACAGGTCAATGTGCATTTCTGGAACTTTCTCAATTCTGGCGACAAAAGTGGGGCTGTTCTCTGCATCAAGAGAACTGTGATGGCTTAGCTCTAACATTAGCTAGCAGTTCACTGGCCAGCGGCTAGCACTAGCTACCGTCGCTTGGAGAATGAACTCAAAACAGCCGACGACACTCCTACATCTCGCATCTAATGCAAGTTACTGATGGCAGCTAGCTTTGCTTCCACAAAAATTACAAAGGTAATCTAAATAGCCCATTCACTCGAGCTAGGCTAACTTAGTCAAGTTAACAAATGTAGCATAGCGGCTACCAAATAATAAAAAAACACTACCAATTTCGCTCAATAACGCCAGTTAGCTAGCTGGCTCGCTAGTAATAGCCTACTCTAAATAGCTACCAAAAGAACTTAAAACCCCAACACACTGCTAGTAAATCTGTTCGCTAACGATACATCTTGAACCTGACAACTCTGAAGCGACAGTTAACGTTACGGCTCATTCAAATATTTCACCAGCTGAAAAAGTCAACTTATCCCCGCTAGCTAGCACCAGTTACCTTATCTGACAAACGTTTAACTGCCATCACAGGTAGCTAGTCCCAAAAAACACTCAAAGCCAAGTTAAAATATTGAAAGCTAACTGTTAGCCAACTCACTCCAGTAGCCAATTCTGGGCACTCAGCTAACTATGCCAGTAGCTGGCGAGACAGCAAGCTGCGAACTGGTAACGTAAAAACTCAAGGCAACTAGCTGCAGCTAACGTTAGCTACCATATAAGCTAATAAGTTAGCTGTAGCTAACGTTAGCTAGCTACCAATAAGCAGCGGCATCTTTGACTTGACTACAGACAGCATTGAACTCCGAATATAATAAGGAAAATGCTCTCACAGTAGATGCGAAAGTCGGTATCCATTCCAAATCAGAGTTTTATCTACATACGATGGTGAAATGTTTACCGGTGCTGAGAAGAAGCCGAATAGATCTGAATTTCGGATTGCTAGCGCTTTCTTCCCTTCCCCTCCCTAGCGGTACCATGATTAAAACAACGTCACATTCGGGCTTCCTCTTCCCGTGGCATCTTGGGAAACGATGAAAACCAGCCTGGAATTTGGCAGATTGGATACCCACGAACATACTTGCAAATATCCATGTGCTTCATGTGTGTTTGTTTATTCATTTTGTCAACATGCAAGTGCAACGAAAACTACATCGAAAACTACATCGAAACTGGGGTGAGGTAAATTCGGAGTGCAATTATATATATATTTTACGGATTCGATTCAGCTAATTCAACTAACAGTTGGGAGATATGCTGTATACTGTTGTATTGGTGTCAGATTTAATAGAAAAGTGACACTCAGAATAACCGCTGAAGATAACATTCAAGTGAACGAGTTAAGACGAAATGCAGACAGGCTTTTATACTGAACATACTGAAACTGAAACTGGTTAGTGTTTTCTTGATTTTTCTGTAAATTGCGAACCCTTTAAATTGAAAGACGTCCAGTAGCTTGTTTATTAAATCTCTGCCCAGGGCCCATCCTGTTTGGCTCATGGAGAAATCTACCAAAAACATTTTTTTTAAAATAATAATGTACTCCCTTTAAAGTACAGCAGAATAAAACAGGCATATCTGAGATACAGACATACATGTGGAAAAATATGGCTTGTCTGTGGCAATTCTCTATTGCACGTGTAGGTCTAAAACCTAACATCGTTGCATTATAACCGTAAATATAAAATACTGTATGTATTACACTGTAAATAAAAGGTATAAATATTAAAATATCCCTCTGCCTCAGTTTCTTTCAAACCCAAAAACTACTGTAGGCAACAAGAAAATGACTGGGCAACCCCAATAAGTGAGAAATACTGTGCTTTTAAAACATTGCTTTTATATATAAAAAGACCATACACATTTGTATTACTTTAGAAACCACAGAAGAACATTACAAACATGATCCATCATTAAATAACTGCTAAATAAAACATATTTTTCAAAAAATGTCAGTTTAGCGCAGCTGTTCTGTGAAAATAAAACAGCTTACTTTAAAAACCCGCTGCATACAATGCATGGGTCTGAAATCAGACTAAAATCTTTTTTTGAAAAAAAAAAAAGCATTTGACTATACAAAGCAGTATCTATCCATTTATGAAATATTATAGTTTGTTAAAAAAATACTGTGGTGCTGTACATTAGGCTAAATGGTTGAACTCAGATGCTTGGCCACGCTGATCATTAAGGGTCTTGTACAAGGAAGTGATGCAAGAACTCCTGGGACTTCCTTTTCTCCAAAATGTCCTGCTTGGTTGGTGACCTCAGCAGCAGGCTAGCGAAGGTGTTTGCTGTGAAAACAGGGAACAGGCAACAATTTAAGCAATGCCATTATAAATGAAGACCTTTATCCAACAAGCAACATATATACCCATATAAGATGCATGACTGGGATCCAGAAGGTTGGTGGTTCAAGCCCCGGTGAGGCCACGATAAGAGAGAGGATGTGATAAGACACAGCTGTTGGGCCCCTGAGCAAGGCCCTTAACCCCACATTGCTCCAGGGGGATTGTCCCCTGCTTAGTCTAATCAACTGTAAGTTGCTTTGGATAAAAGAGTCAGATAAATAGCAAGTTACTGTTTCTTTACCCAAGCCAAGCTGCTTCCTGTTGCGTTCTGCATTCCATTTAATGGAGAAACTGGCAGGTGGAAGATGTGTGCTGTTCTACACCCCAGTTAAGAGCGATTAATGAAAATATGGGCATTTGTCTTTCAAATGTTAAGCACTGCACATTCTCCCTCAGTGAACACCAAGCTGATGTTTGTGCATCGGGCCCTGAGCTGCCTGAAGTCAGTGCAGACAGGAAAGTAGATTGGATCTCTGCAGGACTTCCATGTTGAGGTTTTCAACTTCCTCCATTTTGCTTTCGTGCCCGCCGCAGAATTACTGAAACCTTTGTCCGGAACGAGGGTCAAAGGTCAACGGAGCATATAAATAGCGTTCTTGCGGGTTCTCCAGATCAGTGTGCTCCATGTGCCAGGAAAAGCGGGACAAACCTTTGTGGCTGTGATTAAGGGTTCCAGCCATTCGGCACAACGTGTGCCTGAAAGCCCAGCAGGCAGAGAACAAGGGACAAAACACACAAGAAATACCGGGTCACTGTCCATTATCCAGCGACAACAGCACAAACGGCCAGCATCAGGGGCTATGGAAGGAGCTCTGCTTTCAGTTGAAAAATGTCTGCCTTTGCCATTCTACTCAAGGGGTCAGCATATTTCCGCACATATATTGATGTTCAATTTATGTTATGCATTTCTTATTATATTCCTGGCCTATTATTTTGGCCTAGCACACAGACAAATATATAGATGTTTTTATTTCCCAAAAAATGCTTGGATATAAAATCTTTTGCGGCAGTTTGGCAACTTCCTAAAAAAATGGAAGCGTTTTAAATATACCCCACAATTTTGTGGTTCCAGTATAATACAGTGTCGATAACTGTAGAGTGGTTTCTGTTCTTGTAAATTGTCTAATGGCCATCTGCACTTCCATGTAGTCCACTGTGAATATTGTTTTCTTGCACATTTTAGACACACTTCCACATCAAAACGCCACAGCTCAACCCAGCCATGAAGCAGTGCGGTGAGGTACAGCACCTCTTACTGTGAATAGTTCAGTGAATACAGCACATTTTACTGTAAATAGTTCAGTGAATACAGCACATTTTACTGTAAATAGTTCAGTGAATACAGCACATTTTACTGTAAATAATCTAAATAATTCAGTGAATACAGCACATTTTTCTGTAAATAATCTAAATAATTCAGTGAATACAGCACATTTTTCTGTAAATAGTTCAGTGAATACAGCACATTTTTCTGTAAATAATCTACATCAGGCATCAGGGGTCACCAACACGGTGCCCGCGGGCACCAGGTCGCCCCCAAGGACCACATGAGTCGCCCGCAGACCTGTTCTAAAAATAGCACAGCTCACTAGTGAGCTGCATCTAAAATTTAATTTTATTCTGTTGCTATTATATTTTTAATCACACTTGCATTTATATAGATTTAAAAATGACAATCTTAAAAATATGTTTATTATACATGAGGTTTAGATAAGTTTAGGTGAACTCTGACCTACTCTAGTTCAAAGGTCAGTATTGTGCGTGTGACAAAACAAACTGGTAGCCCTTAGTATGACTCAGTACCCATGAAGTAGCTCAGTTTCAGAAAGGTTGGTGACCCCTGATCTACATAATTCGGTGAATACAGCACATTTTACTGTAAATAATCTACGTAATTCAGTGAACACAGGACATTTTACTGTAAATACTCTACATAATTCAGTGAACACAGGACATTTTACTGTAAATAATCTACATAATTCAGTGAACACAGGACATTTTACTGTAAATAATCTACATAATTCAGTGAATACAGCAGATCAGAGTGCACACTTTATTGAAAGTTTTATTTTTCTGAGCGGTTGGGCACACTAGGTCACAGAATAGGCTGAGAAGTGAGAAACGAAAGTACGACTGATGCACTCACCACTTACCACCCCAGACTCCTCTCACTTCGAAACTTGCCCTTCTTAAAACACGCTTCATTTCCACTTGATTTTCCCCTGGACGCATGCTATACACCCCTTATTTATGAACTAGTTCCCGGGTGAGAACCCCCTTAATTATGACCAGGGGCTGGACACCGTATGCTGTACTTAACTTTACCCCTTGATATTAATAAGGCACATTTTTAAGGGTTATTAAGGGACAACTTCAGCAGTGTCAGCAGTTCTCCCTCCTTACCTAGGATGTTGGCGTCCAGGTGATTGTGCTCTGAGTTCTTGAGCAGCTCCCGCAGGAAAGCGGTCAGATAGTCAAACACGTTCCTGTGGCACGGGGGTAGCTGGGAGACAACCTGCGGGAGGCAGGGAGGAACAGGAGACAGGAGGAACAGGAGATTCCACAATCAGCCACTGCCTGCTTTTCTGATGGACACTACAATTACGGCAAGAATAGTTGAGCAAAAAAATCAATGAATAAATTAATGAGCACAAAAAAAGTTTAATAGAACAATACAAACAGTAGAGATTGTAGAAAAAAGGTCACAAATAATATCATGATAGGAGGTTATGTGATTATAATGTTCAGTTGAAAACATTCTCGGGGTGACACAGCGATCGCAGCTGGTGACTGAAAGCAGTGGAGTTCTACAACACTGACCTGGAATTTAGAAAAACAAAAACACTCCAAAAGTTCTGCCCTACAAACGGTTAAATATACAAGCTGACACAAGTGAGAGGGAAGAGCCTGCCTGTGATTGGCTGCAGAAGCAGCCCGCCTGTGATTGGTTCTAGCTCTTTCTAGTACGGCTCAGTGCTTAAGGAAGGGGCGGCAGTTCAGGTTAAATTCGGATTAAATTCATCCAATTTCCACGAACTTCTAAACGTACTGAATTTACATGGAGTAAGAGCACACGTACAGCCAGCGATCGGGAAGCAGCAACGTAAGGCAGAGCTGTGACGAGCTGTCAGTCAGAAGGGTTTAGATCTCCGCAGCGGAGCGGAGGGATTGGCGGGGAGCGAGCGTCAGTCACCTCAGTGCTCTGGGCCCCGCTGGGGCAGCCCTCCAGACAGCGCTGGTAGAAGGAGAACGGGATCACGGGCTCGGGCAGGGCGTCCAGGAAGAGGAGGAGCGCCTCGGCCACGGAGTGGTTACTGCCCGCTGCGGCCGGACGGAGTTAAGGGCACAGCGTGATGTCGGGGGGGGGGGGGGGGGGGGGGGGCACAGGACAGCACTCCAAAATGGTCAAACACACGCGGGACGTGACGGTCTCTGCCTCTTGGATCACACAGTGCTGATGATAAAGCAGTGTGCTGGAGAGTGTGTGCAATAGTGTCACGCACTGTGGCATAGTGTGCTATACTATAGAGTAACACAGTTTGACACACTGTAACCGTTTGACAGTGAGGGGTGGTGTATTATAGCGTAACGCAGTTTGACACAGTGAGGGGTAGTGTATTATAGCGTAACGCAGTTTGACACAGTGAGGGGTAGTGTATTATAGCGTAACGCAGTTTGACACAGTTAGGGGTAGTGTATTATAGCGTAACGCAGTTTGACACAGTTAGGGGTAGTGTATTATAGCGTAACGCAGTTTGACACAGTTAGGGGTGGTGTATTATAGCATAACGCACTTTGACACAGTGAGGGGTGGTGTATTATAGCATAACGCAGTTTGACGCAGTGTGATGCAGTTTGACGCAGTGTGATGCAGTTTGACGCAGTGTGACGCAGTTTGACAGTGTGACACAGTTTGACACAGTTTGACAGTGTGACGCAGTGTGACACAGTGTGACGCAGTTTGACACAGTTTGACACAGTTTGACGCAGTTTGACGCAGTTTGACGCAGTGTGACGCAGTTTGACACAGTTTGACGCAGTGTGACGCAGTTTGACACAGTGTGACACAGTTAGGGGTGGTGTATTATAGCATAACGCACTTTGACACAGTGAGGGGTAGTGTATTATAGCGTAACGCAGTTTGACACAGTTTGACACAGTGTGGGCAGTTTGACAGTGTGATGCAGTGTGACACAGTTTGACACAGTGTGACACAGCTGGACACAGCTGGACACAGCTGGACACAGTGTGACACAGTGTGACACAGTGTGACACAGTGTGACGCAGTTTGACACAGTGTGACGCAGTTTGACACAGTGTGACGCAGTTTGACACAGCGTGGGCAGTTTGACAGTGTGACACAGTGTGACACAGTGTGACACAGTGTGACACAGTGTGACACAGTGTGACACAGTTTGACAGTGTGACACAGTGTGACAGTTTGACACAGTGTGACGCAGCGTGACGCAGTTTGACACAGTTTGACACAGTGTGACACAGTGTAACACAGTTTGACACAGCGTGACACAGTTTGACAGTGTGACACAGTTTGACACAGTTTGACACAGTTTGACTCAGGGCGTCAGGCCGCTGCTGAAGGATACGCAGTGACTCTGGCATGCCGGTGTCCAGGCAGTCTCTGATCTGCTCAAACTCCGTCCTCAGGCCAGGCTGCTGAAACAGGTCCTCCTGCAACACAACCACCACGGGTCTGAACACACACACACTACGCACACACACCCACGGGTCTGAACACACGCACGCACGCACACCCACGGGTCTGAACACACACACACTACGCACACACACCCACGGGTCTGAACACACGCACGCACGCACGCACACCCACGGGTCTGAACACACACACACTACGCACACACACCCACGGGTCACACCCACGGGTCTGAACACACACACACTACGCACACACACCCACGGGTCACACCCACGGGTCTGAACACACACACTACGCACACACACCCACGGGTCTGAACACACGCACGCACACACACCCACGGGTCTGAACACACACACTACGCACACACACCCACGGGTCACACCCACGGGTCACACCCACGGGTCTGAACACACGCACGCACGCACGCACGCACGCACAGCGGAGGGCCGGGATAGGGGCCCAGCACTCCCAGACGACAGGCTAGCTTCTGTATTTCCACAACGATCGAGGGCCCCAGCCGTCAACCAATGAGGTGGAAGTTTGTGTGCGGTTGCTATGACAGCGGCAGACAGAAGCGTCACCAGGCGCAGCAGCCAGCTGTTAAGAGGTCAGGGGTCGGCACTAACAAAAGATTACCCAGAACGCCTCTGTGTGTCTGTCTGAACGGAAAATGGAGAAGTCAGTATGGGGTGGGGGGGGGGGGGCTGGCCTACTTCCTGTAAACACAGTGCGTTGAACTCCACTCCCCACTCAATCACGCTCACATTCACCGTGACTGCTCCCTGCCATTTTACACTACCTTATCGTAGAGCACCAGCTCAAAATGGATGCACTTGTGAGCTGAATTCAAAGGCTGGATTCATTTTTCAGTGAGGAAGAAACATTCCTGTGGCTATCTAACTGTTCCATTCACGGGCGATATACAGGTATGTACCCTGGGGCTGTTGATGTATTTTGATTCTGTCTTTGTTGTTGAATTGTTATCTGATGTTGCCTCCCAAGAAAGAAGATTCCAGAGAGTCAGAAACTTATCTAAAGTTGGAGGAGAGTGTGTTAAAGGGGAGGGCAGGATGTGTTAAAGGGGAGATGTGTTAAAGGAGAGGGGTGGGTGTGTTAAAGGGGAGGGCAGGATGTGTTAAAGGGGAGGAGTAGGTGTGTTAAAGGGGAGGGGTGGGTGTGTTAAAGGGGAGGGGCAGGATATGTTAAAGGGGAGGGCAGGATGTGTTAAAGGGGAGGGCAGGATGTGTTAAAGGGGAGGGCAGGATGTGTTAAAGGGGAGGGCAGGATGTGTTAAAGGGGAGGGTAGAATGTGTTAACGGGGAGATGTGTTAAAGGGGAGGGCAGGATGTGTTAAAGGGGAGATGTGTTAAAGGGGAGGGGTGGGCGTGTTAAAGGGGAGGGTAGGATGTGTTAAAGGGGAGATGTGTTAAAGGGGAGGGCAGGATGTGTTAAAGGGGAGATGTGTTAAAGGGGAGATGTGTTAAAGGGGAGGGCAGGATGTGTTAAAGGGGAGATGTGTTAAAGGGGAGGGCAGGATGTGTTAAAGGGGAGATGTGTTAAAGGGGAGGGCAGGATGTGTTAAAGGGGAGATGTGTTATAGGGGAGGTTGGCGCACACACACCTGTCTGGCCGCACTGCGGAACAGATGATCCACCATCATCCAGATCTCCTTGGGAATCTCCAGGGGCTTCTCCTCTGCCAGGGCTTCTGCAGACATCCTGGCCTACACACACACACACACACACACACACACACACACACACACACACACACACACACACACACACACACACACACACACAGAGAGGAGGAGGAGGAGGAGGAGGACAGGCATGAGTTCACAGGGACACAGCTGGAGGGTCAGAAACAGCATCCATGTTCACCCCCCCCTTACCCACCATCCCCCAGAGGTTTTCCCTTTATCACACTGTTCTGCTGGAGAGAGAAAAACACACAGCTCCTGTCGTTTTGTGGTAAAAAAAACTAAACATAGCGACATCTCTCTCACGCTCCCCCTTTTCTTTCTCTCACTCTCTTTCCTGCTTTTTTCTCTCTCTCTCTCTTTCCTGCTCTTTATCTCTCTCTCCCTCTCCCTCCCTCCCTCGCTCCTCCAGGAGAGAGAACAGAGTGAGGTCAGCGGAGGGGCAGAACGCGGGGGCAGAACGCGGGGGCAGAACGCGGGCGTGATCCTCTGCCCCACGCCTGCTGACTGCAGCACACCTGAACACAGACACTACCCAAGCAGACCCCCTCCTTACCCGAAGGACTTCTATTATAGCTGTGCTGAGAAAAACAACCCCCCCGCCTTTTTAAACCCCCCCCCCCCCTGCAGTGGAGCTGGGGGGAGAATGCTTTCTCCTGCGATGGTAATGAGCATCTGGGCACAGACCCCTGGTTACGGCGACTTCCTAGCAACCACCCCCCCCCCGCCCCACACCCCACACCCCCCCAGCAGTGCGTGTCACTGTGTGGCCCCAGGCACAGTCACACGGCTGGGCTCTCCCCCCCCCCCCCCAGCTCACAGCACACGCACAGCGCCGCAGGAACGTCACAGAAAGCTGCAGATCGGTTTGATGCAGAAGAGGCGTGTCCACACTGCCGCCGGGGGGAGATGTGTTTACGTGCGATTATTACAGAAAAGAGAAATGTTTGGCAAAAAAAGAAAAAAAAGAGGATGTTTGAATCCTGTTTTGGCTC
>NC_083760.1:3985068-3992568 GCF_963514075.1 Conger conger | reverse complement strand
CACACACACACACACACATTTCAATTCACTTTGGATAACAACATTAGCTAAATAACTGTAAAGTAGCGTTCCGTATTTTCTTTTTGCCAGTGAAAAGTTACCTGGTGTCCCATTGGTCGGTTCCCGTGTCGTATTTGTACGTGGGCTGGAAGGAGATCTCTCCTTCGATGAACCCCAAAAACACAGCCTCCTCCTCCATCTGTTTCCTGAGCTGTGAAGGTGGGGGGGGGGGGGGGGGGAGGGGGTTAATGACATCACCACTCACCCACACCACAGACAACTGGGGCCAAAAAAATCTGAGCAGGGCCCTTATCCACGGACAGTCCCAGAGTAGCAGCAGCTGACCCAGGACCAGTGTTACCCTGACCATATCGTAGCTTTATCCATTATGAGCCAAAAGCCCAAAACTGACTTCAGCACTCGTGTGGAAACGCCACATGAATACTGGATCAGATCGAGGCCAACTGCTTACATTCGTGAAAAAACACTAACTCTTTATCAGCTGGCAAATACTCCCGGAAATTATTATCATTATGTTTTTAAATCGAATAAACCGGCAAGAAACCAAAATGTACAGTCTTATGAAAGAAGAATCTCATAACTTATGAAAGAGCAGGGTTAAAGTGTTTCAGCTATTTACGGGAATTCCTGTCAAAGCAAATTCAGAATGTCTTTTTTTGTTTTGAAGAAAAACCAAAAACGGACCTTCAGCCTTGGCAGAACGAGAGTTGTTAAAATGTCAAACACTGTCACCGCTGTTCAGGAACAGAGGAAGTGAAGAAAAGCTGGATAAAGACCCAGAGGAGCCTGACTCACCTGGTCATGACGCTGCAGAGACTCAAAATCTCTCTCAGCGATGAACGATTTCACCAGATCGGCCTCGATATTGTAGAGCCTGTAGTTCAGATCTCCGACCCATAAAACCACACTGAAAACACACACACAAACACACAGAAAAACACACAACTTCTGTTACACAAACAATGAATTTCCAGATTACAATGAAAGCAAACAAGTGAAACTTATGAACAGAGCACAGTAAGAATCTCTATAAAAACCACACAGGAACGAACACACACACACACACACACACACACACACACTCACACACACACACACACACATTTCAGCACAGAAACCAAGAACTGTGGGTAAAGAACATACTATTCCCCAGTGGAATTGTGAGTAAAAGACATATGGTTCCCTCATGGAACTGTGGGTAAGGGATGTTCTTGTGCCTCTAAGGAATTGTGGGGAAGGGATGTATTATTCACTTGTAGGTAATATTGTGGGTAACAGACACACTCCTGCCCAGTGGCATTGTGGGTAACAGACACACTCGGGCCCAGGGGCACTGCGGGTAACAGACACTCGTGCCCAGGGGCATTGTGGGTAACAGACACTCGGGCCCAGGGGCACTGTGGGTAACAGACACTCGGGCCCAGGGGCACTGTGGGTAACGTACTCGTGCTTCATGATGGTGAGCAGGGGCAGGCTGGGGTCGGGCAGGGGCAGGCTGGGGCAGGCTGGGGCAGGCTGGGGCAGGCTGGGGCAGGCTGGGGTCGGGCTGGGGCAGGCTGGGGTGGGGCTGGGGCAGGCTGGGGTACGTACTCGTGCTTCATGATGGTGAGCAGGGGCGGGCTGGGGCGGGCTGGGGCAGGCTGGGGCAGGCTGGGGCAGGCTGGGGTCGGGCTGGGGCAGGCTGGGGCAGGCTGGGGGCAGGCTGGGGCAGGCTGGGGCAGGCTGGGGCAGGCTGGGGGCAGGCTGGGGGCAGGCTGGGGCAGGCTGGGGTCGGGCTGGGGCAGGCTGGGGGCAGGCTGGGGTACATACTCGTGCTTCATGATGGTGAGCAGGGGCAGGCTGGGGTACGTACTCGTGCTTCATGATGGTGAGCAGGGGCAGGCTGGGGTCGGGCTGGCGGAAGGCCATGCGGGAGCAGATCTCTCTGTAGTCCTGGTTCCGCCGTTCAAACTCCTCCACGTGGGCCGCCAGGTGCGCGTTCACCAGGCACACGTCCGAGTTGTGGAACCGGAACCGGACCGCGACCGCACCTTTATTACCCTGGGCCAGGGAGAGAGGCGCACGGTCACACAACACTCAGAGGGGCTGGGGTACGGAGAGGAACACGGTCACACAACACTCAGAGGGGCTGGGGTACAGAGAGGAACACGGTCACACAACACTCAGAGGGGCTGGGGTACAGAGAGGAACACGGTCACACAACACTCAGAGGGGCTGGGGTACAGAGAGGAACACGGTCACACAACCCTCCTCATTCCCCCTGTCAGAGGGGCTGGGGTACAGAGAGGAACACGGTCACACAACACTCCTCATTCCCCCTGTCAGAGGGGCTGGGGTACAGAGAGGAACACGGTCACACAACCCTCCCCATTCCCCCTGTCAGAGGGGCTGGGGTACAGAGAGGAACACGGTCACACAACACTCAGAGGGGCTGGGGTACAGAGAGGAACACGGTCACACAACACTCCTCATTCCCCCTGTCAGAGGGGCTGGGGTACAGAGAGGAACACGGTCACACAACCCTCCTCATTCCCCCTGTCAGAGGGGCTGGGGCACAGAGAGGAACACGGTCACACAACACTCCTCATTCCCCCTGTCAGAGGGGCTGGGGCACAGAGAGGAACACGGTCACACAACACTCCTCATTCCCCCTGTCAGAGGGGCTGGGGCACAGAGAGGAACACGGTCACACAACCCTCCTCATTCCCCCTGTCAGAGGGGCTGGGGTACAGAGAGGAACACGGTCACACAACCCTCCTCATTCCCCCTGTCAGAGGGGCTGGGGTACGGAGAGGAACACGGTCACACAACACTCCCCATTCCCCCTGTCAGAGGGGCTGGGGTACAGAGAGGAACACGGTCACACAACCCTCCTCATTCCCCCTGTCAGAGGGGCTGGGGTACAGAGAGGAACACGGTCACACAACCCTCCTCATTCCCCCGGTCAGAGGGGCTGGGGTACAGAGGCAAAAACGGGATATTTCTGGTGTCATTAAATCCACGTTGTTTTGGCACACAAACAGTGTGCAGCTCTTCCTGCTAACTGAGTCTATTTTCAGTTCAGCACCGGCCTGGGTTCATGGATGTGTGTGTAATTTCAGTGCTTCGGTACAGCGATACATACTCACACACGAGGCTGAGATAACAATGAGAAAATCAGCTCAACGAAACTGAAAAAGAAAAACCGGCTTACAGTTGAGATGATTTTCAGGCCCCTGGAAACGCTGAGGACACAATGAGCATTGTTTTCTGTGCTAAGGACACGAGACGAAGCCCTTCCCGTTAAACACAACGCTTCGTTAAGCTCATTGCGCTGTGACGTGGTTGCCCGGGCAACGGGCCCCACAGGGGGAGCAGTGTGACACGTGATCATGTGACCCCCGTGCCGCTAGCGTTAGCGTTAGCGCTAGCTCCGGCGCTCAGAACGTAAACAGCCTTTCATTCAAGCTCTCCATTCCACACATTCCAGCCTCCATTTTAATCTGGAGCAGAGCGTTACTCCACACTGTGAACCGAAAGCTCGGAGGGCACGATGCAGTGTCCCGGGGTGGCCAGGAGGGGGCGCACCCTGCAGAGAGTACAACACTGACCCGCCATTTTGGAAAGGAGTCTTTGGCAGGACTAAGGCTGTCCATGTTACTCAGAAATAAAGAATGAAAGTATCATTCAGCTTCTATGGGCGAAGTTGCTTTTATTACTTCCAATGCACCGACACGACACGATTCAACAGCTTCACTGGGGGATAAACCCGAGGCCTTCTCCAACGCTGGCTCACCGCCCGCGCCGATCGATAGAAACTAAACGTGGAACCGACGCGTAAATCTCCTGATGCACAGGGACAGGACCACACAGCCCGGGGAGCGCGATAAACCTGCCCTCACCGTGGCTGAGACGAGGTCAAAATGGCTACAGGCCCCAGATTGTGGAGAACGGCATTGCCCTCGCCAGGAGGATTATGGAGGAGTTGAAGGGGCCATAAACACACTCAAAAGTAAAAGTATCAAAACGCACAGTCCCCCACATAAATCCACACAATCCGTGAGAAGAAAACGGGCATTTAAATGCGCTGTTTGGACTTCTGTGAAGTTGTGACATCACAACCATACGCTCATTTGCATAGGTGCGCCTTCAGCACCGCCCACCTTGCAGCCGGAACCAATCCAAACGGTCGACACAGAGCAGGAGCTAGCCACCCAATGAGCGGAGTGGTTACTTGATATTAAAAAGCCTGAATAAGTCACTGAAATGGCCTGTTCTTGGTACAGCTCATTACATTGCATTGTGAGTACTTTTAGCCAAACTGACTCACAGTTGATTACACCAAGCAGGGGACAATCCCCCCTGGAGCAATGTGGGGTTAATGGCCTTGCTCAAGTACTTAAAACCAAACATCTTCCTTTGGATATGGGGACCCAAAATGAAACCCCAGGAAGGTGTATTAACGGGACTTTAAAATGGAGTCGTGCTCTCACCATCCTTCCCATGATGCCCGTGCCCACGGTCTCCGCCTCCACGTCGGAGATGTCCCCCGCGTGCTCACACTTCACATAAAACAACAGCATGATGCCCACCAAGCGCACCAGCTTCACCTGAGAGAGAGAGAGAGAGAGAGAGAGAGAGGAACGTTACACACACACACACATACCAAGCGCACCAGCTTCACCTGAGAGAGAGCGAGAGAGAGAGGAACGTTATACACACACACACACACACACACACACACACACACACACACACACCAAGCGCACCAGCTTCACCTGAGAGAGAGAGAGGAACGTTACACACACACACACCAAGCGCACCAGCTTCACCTGAGAGAGAGAGAGAGAGAGAGAGGAACGTTACACACACACACCAAGCGCACCAGCTTCACCTGAGAGAGAGAGAGGAACGTTACACACACACACACACACACACCAGCTTCACCTGAGAGAGAGAGAGAGGAACGTTACACACACACACACACACACACACACACACACACACACACACCAGCTTCACCTGAGAGAGAGGAACGTTACACACACACACACACACACACACACACACACACACACACACACACACACACACACCAGCTTCACCTGAGAGAGAGAGAGGAATGTTACACACACACCAAGCGCACCAGCTTCACCTGAGAGAGAGAGGAACATTACACACACACACACACACACACACACCAAGCGCAACAGCTTCACCTGAGAGAGAGAGAGAGAGAGAGAGGAGAATTACACACACACACACACACACACACACACACACACACACACACACACACACACACACACCAGCTTCACCTGAGAGAGAGAGAGAGGAGCATCAGTTACACACAACAGCTTCACCTACATGCACGGAGAGAGAGACAGAGAGAGAGAGTGTCCCAATAACAATCCCACAAACAATGATATTATCCTGAGGCCTATATAATGGATCAGTGTCGAAAACGACAATAACAATCATATAAATATAAATATGTTTTTTTTTTTGGTCATTTCTTATTAGCATCAGCCCAAAAATGTCTGTGCTCAGTGTGGTCAGTTGTACAACAAAACAGGAAGAGGCAGAGACTTGCTCTCCCCATAACCTCAGTACTAAGGTTTACACACTTGGGGGCGATGTTGAGCTGTACAGAAAAGTGCCCATTCACAGCCTTCCGTGGTGAGAGGTCTCTCTGGGGTTTAGAGAGCAGAGTTTACCCAGAGGCCACAGCCTGCTTCATTTCATCATCCAGCTGTGGGAAATGCGTAATGTGTGTACAGTCTGGAGTTTCCACAGACGAGTAAAAACATGGAAAAATCCTCCATGTTCAGGCCTCTATAGGAACAACAGTCGACAAAATACTCAAGATTGAAATTAAAAATGAAAATAAAACTGCAATTGGCTCAATAAAGTCAGCAAATGGAATCAGAAGCCCAAACGTCACACTTAAACTTTTTAAACAATACGCGTTTCATCCAGATGCTTTTCCAGCGTGATTTTGAAGAAAAAGTAACTAATTAATTTTATGACTATGGCAGTAACTGCAGAAAAGCTACTTAACCAACTTAACAGACCAAATAAATAACAGACCAAAACAGAGTGTCAGTATGAAGTACTATCCTGACAAATATATCCAACTTCCCTGTGACCATACACAGCAGCATTAGGAGTAATTGTGACCGGGAGAATTAGGTTCGAGGTTCTATCTGCTTTCTGTGTAGTGTTGAGATATTCAGCTTCTAAGCTTTCACATCCTAACACAGCAAAACTGAAATGCAGGGCAGTCTGTCATAGATAAAAAAAACAACAGACACCCTAAATGTATAATATATAAAATAATTCTGCATCATATTGGTGAGGGAAATCATTCTCCTTCTGGCACATTCTTTGAAGTGAAACACGCACAGGGCTCCATCAAGCTGACAGACATTCTGAAGCACAGCCAAATTTAAAATGTGGAAAGAAAGTTTAGCTCTGACAACCTCTCTCACACTCTCACACACACTCACACGGCTTATCCCATCTTCCTGTGAGGGAGAATGATTAGTCAGACACAGGAACATAATGCACGCTTCACTAAGAAAAGCCGCCCCCCACCCCTCCCCCCCCTCAACCCGACACCCGAACTCCCACACAAAGAAAGAACAGAGATGCTGACTTTCGCTTTTTCCCCCCTCAGGGTTGGAGAAACTTTTCTGCTGCTTCTGTAGGTTAAAAGCCTAAAAATAAATAAATTCATGAATTCTATCTATTTTACAAGCAGGAACACCTGCTTGTAAAACAGACAAGACAGGGATCTGCTTCTTAGATGTGTGGAGTACAAACAGGGGTGAGGATGCAATAAAGCATGTTAAATTTGGTTATAAACTTTTAAAAAGCACTAGAATACTGATGACACCTTCGTGAATCGGGAAGATACAAGGTCTTTAATCTTCACAGGTTTGTTGAATGGCAGAGCACGACTAAAAGGAACAGAGAAAACCCTACAGTAGATGTTTCACATCTTTATATACATACGCCGCACAAGCATGGGGTTGCCATTCCCACGCATCGGTCCTGACTAAAGCATACTAACAGGCCTGGTTTTTGTAAACAAATTGTATACTCAAGAGTCGTAGGTCAGGGATAAGGGAATAGAGTGCTTACTAAAGCATAGTAAGGGTCAGGGATGTGGAATAGAGTGCTTACTACAGCGTAGTAAGGGTCAGGGATGAGGAATAGAGTGCTTACTAAAGCGTAGTAAGGGTCAGGGATAAGGGAATAGAGTGCTTACTAAAGCGTAGTAAGGGTCAGGGATGAGGAATAGAGTGCTTACTACAGCGTAGTAAGGATCAGGGATGAGGAATAGAGTGCTTACTAAAGCATAGTAAGGATCAGGGATGAGGAATTGAGTGCTTACTAAAGCATAGTAAGGGTCAGGGATGAGGAATAGAGTGCTTACTACAGCGTAGTAAGGATCAGGGATGAGGAATAGAGTGCTTACTAAAGCGTAGTAAGGGT
>NC_083760.1:3967568-3972568 GCF_963514075.1 Conger conger | reverse complement strand
ATAGCTTTGATTTTATACCAGTGTGTACGAGGCCTTGTTTAAGCAGGGTATCCGCACAGAAAACTAAAGCTCTGGCCAAACATACCCTGCTCTGACGAAACTGTGTGCACCGAGCAGAAACAAATCAAGTTTGCATTCCAGATTTGCAACTCAAATCCAATAAGCTAAACCACACAGAGCGAGCTAATCTTTTAAAGGGGTCTGTAATGAGCATGTCTAAATCGTTGGGACATCCTACTACTTTGAAGTTTATAATTAGATTAGAACACTTGAACGAGGGGGAATTGGCCGACAAGCGAGCATCTAACTACATAAGGAAGCTATATTTTGCCACACTCTAAAACGAATGGTTCAAACATAGTTCGTTATAATAGCCAGTATATCACCAACCGATCGAGCTAGCCAACTAGCCTGACACATTCTAGAAATTGAGCAAATAAAGTTGGCTAACGCGTCTGACGGCGTTAACTGGACAGAGATAAACAGAGTAACGTTATTCAGTGGAATAGAATTCCGAAAGCGCGATCACAGCCGTGTACTGACCGGGTTGTTGCCGTTGTAACAAAGGTTAAGATTACATTACCTAATTAATTTAGCAAATAGTAGTAACCGTGTTAGCTAGTATAGCTAACTAGCCACCTCATCAACACCGAGTTTGCAAAGGAGACAGAGCAGCCCTAATCTCCCTATCTTGCTTGCTACTTAAGAGTAGCCACTTGGCTAACGTTAGCAAGCTTGTTAAACTTTCAGCACCGAAACCTGTACGCAAGGTAACGTCAAGCGGCATGGAAAATGAAAAAGCACTACGTTACCCGTGTCCTTCATAACATTAGGCATGTCGCTATATCGTCACTCTCATTCTCAGCTTGTCTCTCGCAGGACCTGTTCCTGATCCTACTACACCAGTCTGTTTTCTTACCCTGTGCGCAATCAGACCAAAGCAATCCACCGCAGGAGCGCAATGCGTCAATTAACTTCAGCGCCGAGCTGGCACCAAGCGAAAGTACAACCGGCGTAAGGAACGGTCTTAAATAAACATTTGTATCGATTTCGTTCCACCACTTCCCATATCTATCTTTAGGTCAAAGCACTCTGTTCAGACATTACGCAAAACAAGCGATCCAAAGGTCAGTTTGTGGCACAGGCTACAATAGCCAACACCCTTTGCAGATCGCCCAAAGGATGAGCCCTAAATAAAATATATTTTGCTCTTCGAAATCGAGGGAAATAAATACTACGAGTGACACCAGATAAAGGAAGTCAAATGACGCGCAGGTGCAAGTAAAAAAGGAAAAAGAAAAGAGATTCACTGTAAGGAGTGCAGTTCACGTAATGTTTTGTCGCCGTTTCCTGGAAAAGTAGCCTCATTTCTTATAAACTGAGGCAGAAGGGCTGTAACACGCTGAAATACTGGATTGGGCACTTCCCCAGGAAGCGTGGAATTATCCAGGAGAATGTCAAAACACAGGCTGGACTGCCAAATGTCTATTAAAATGGCCACTCTGGGTACAGCACTGAATCGCTCTGCTTTTGATCACTGACTGGATAGATGAAGTGCAGACAGCGAGGACACTGCAAAGGCACGAATCAAAGCAACAGTGAGTTGGGACTGACTGCCAAAACATGTTGTCTGAGATCACTTGAACAGCCAGAAGAGGATTGTAACATACCTCTGGGGAATTTGGCAGTTGATGACGTCACGCTCGTAAGCCTAACAGAGTCATACTTCCTGGCCACTGGTCCTAGGCTGCTGATTCCTGAATAGGTATGTGTGTAGGCATTGGGACGTTGTTCCTGTTCTTTCTTTGCCGGAGTGAGTTTATGGAACCGGGTGAAATTCCGGTTTCCCAACATACAGGTATAAAACTCACTGGCTCGGAACCCTCGATGACTCATTAAAAAGGTATTCGACTGTGAATTTATCCCTGTGTCTCTCAGCGCCGCAGCCTTGGTGGAAATAGAGAGAGCCAGACAGAGAGAAAGGAGATGAAGAAATGGTGCGATAGAGGGAGAGCGAGAGAGAGAGAGACGAATAGAGAGTTCAAGAGAGAGAAACGGGCTAACGGGAAAAGCAGCCGCTTGCCTGATTTCTTCAGTTTGTAGAAGCGCGTTCCTCGCGGCGCGTTGTTCTCTCTGGAGGGGCCCCGGGAGGACTTGCGGTACTTGGAGAGCCACTGAAACTGGGAGGCCGGCACGTCACTGGGAGGCTGTGTGTACACTTCTGCAGGAGGGAACGAGACAGTGAGCATGACCGTACGCACACGGACGCACACAAACACGCAAACATACACACGTACACACACACGCACGCATGCATGTACCGTGCACATGCACACACACATTCACTCACACACAGACACATACAGCAGCACACAAACAGATACACACACAGACACACACAAACACACACACGCACGGACACACACACACACACACACACACAAACATACACACGTACATACACACAAGCATGCCTGTACGTACACATACACATTCACTAACTCGTGCACACACACACACACACACACACACACACCAGCTGAAAGCCCAGTAGGCGGTGCTATCTGTGTAACGGTTGGTCAGAAATATTCACTCTGCTCCACATCAGCAGTAGCAGAGCGAGGCGTGTCTGCAGTACCCTGGGCAGACTCTGGGTTATCCCAGGGTCAGGGGAGTAAAGAGGAAGTAGGACTGTTTATTCTGTATATTATCACTGTACCACCTTTAATAAAGATTATGACTGGCGCACTCTCATATAACACTGATATTTACAGGATAAACATGGGTTTGTGTATTCAGCGCTGTGATTTCGCTCATAAAACAACCTCAAAAAGAAAAAATGTAGGGGATAGGTCTATGATAAAACCAAAACAAGAAAAGATCAAATCACAAGAGCACAGTCTAGAAATAATGATTAAAAAAAAAAGAATAAAAGAGATTAAATGCCTCTGTGTTTCACTCCTGAAACGCCCAACGCTTTGTGCCAAAGCCGTACGCAAACCATCACAGACCGCTCTGAACCTTTCGTCCTGGCCTTTTCCGAAGCGGGAACGACATTAACAACCTGAACCCGTTCGTTCACAGGCCAGGCCCACACGGCGCTGCCAGCGCTGTAACTCCCCGTCCTTTGTCCTCTCCTGCGTGTCTCAGACACGGGCCAGACCCAGAACGATGACTGAGCCACCCTCCATTTCCTTCTCAGATCCCCTCATTAAGATGGCTGCCAGTTCTTTGCCTGGCCTCCGCGGGCACAGCAGGACAGTCGGGTCCAGGGCCTGTCTCGTGTCCGCAGCTCATTCCTGGGACAGTAACAGCGTCCTTTCTCAGAAGAGAAAAACGAGGAGTGGAGCGTCCTTTTCAGAGTGCCACAGGCTTTTATATAGCGCCTTTATCCAAAGTGCTGTACAACTTATGCCTCTCATTCACCCATTCATACACACACTCACACACCAATGATGATTGACTTGCCATGCAAGGCACCAACCTGCGCGTCAGGAGCATTTGGGGGTTAGGTGTCTTGCTCAGGGACACTTCGACACTCCCAGGGCGGAATCAAACCGGCAACCCTCCGACTGCCAGAGGACCGCTCTTACCGCCTGAGCCAATGAGACGACTGCTCTTACCGCCTGAGCCAATGAGACGACTGCTCTTACCGCCTGAGCCAATGAGACGACTGCTCTTACCGCCTGAGCCAATGAGACGACTGCTCTTACCACCTGAGCCAATGAGACGACTGCTCTTACCACCTGAGCCAATGAGACGACTGCTCTTACCGCCTGAACCAATGTTGCACCGACTTCAGCCACAGTGCTGGAGAGTGTATTTGGATTTAAACCAAATCAATCTGAATGAATATCATTGTTCATGGGTTACAGTTAAGTTCAAATGTCCTTTCCTGGTGGGACATTTTGACAAAGCAGGATTGCTGAGTTAGCTATGCGTAAAAAACCCAGAATGTCTATTTTTACTTCAGTCTATGGTCCAGATTTGGGAGTGTTCCAGGTTTTATTCAGTGTAGTTATCGAGCTAACTCAGTAATCCTGCTTTGTGGGTTTTATTCAGTGCAGTTATCCAGCTAACTCAGTAATCCTGCTTTGTGGGTTTTATTCAGTGCAGTTATCCAGCTAACTCAGTAATCCTGCTTTGTGGGTTTTATTCAGTGCAGTTATCCAGCTAACTCAGTAATCCTGCTTTGTGGGTTTTATTCAGTGCAGTTATCCAGCTAACTCAGTAATCCTGCTCTGTGGGTTTTATTCAGTGCAGTTATCCAGCTAACTCAGTAATCCTGCTCTGTGGGTTTTATTCAGTGCAGTTATCCAGCTAACTCAGTAATCCTGCTCTGTGGGTTTTATTCAGTGCAGTTATCCAGCTAACTCAGTAATCCTGCTTTGTGGAGCAGGGCCCAGATCTGTTTAGACGTAAACGTCATGCCCAGCATCATGTCCCGATGGTTCTATAACTGCTCAGGGTGATACAGCACGATGCTTTCCAACTCCCATCAGTCATAGACCATATTATTAAATGCTAAATTATATATTTATTATGAATAAATGATGAATACATCTACATGCATATTTAATGCTGAGAATGACGACAGTACAGCTGAAATTCCAATGGGACACACACACTGACACACAATCATAAACATGCGCATACACACAGACACACACATGTACATGCACACATTCTCGGACACACACTGACACACTTCTGTATCGGCACACACACATTCACACACACTTGCACATATACACATTCTTGGACACACACACAGACACACTTTTATATGGGCACATGCACACACACACACACACACACACGCATACATACACATGCACACACACACACACACACACACACGCACACACATGCACACACACGCGCACTCACACACACTTTTGGGAAGTCATAAATTCCCAGAGGGCAGAGAGAGCTGCTTCATTTGAGGCTGAAAGTGTAAGTGTCTTCTTAAAGCACTAAAAGCGGAGTTCCCCAGCTCT
>NC_083760.1:3940068-3962568 GCF_963514075.1 Conger conger | reverse complement strand
TAGAATCCACGCTATCATTCACATACCACGAATGGCTGAAGTGCGATACAAAGTAATGTTTTGACAAAAAGGGGAACTCTAGTGTTTGCCTATAATTATTCACACTCGCACTAAACGTAGACAACCCAGCCCATCCACGCTTGTTATTCGTTTAAATGATGCATGGCCGTTAAGTTTATTGATATAAAATTGCAGCGGATGACAGACATGCGAAGGGCAAGGACATTAGCAAGGGCGTAATACTCAAAGTGCACTGAGGTGTAACAGGTAGGTAGGTAGGTGTCCCCCGCGCTCACCTTCTACGATAGCGAAGTCATGAGAGATTGCCACTATCAAATCAAGCGTGACATCATCGCCCGTGATGGCCATTCTTCTGTGTGTAAACAAAAACAACCTTGGGGGAGACAGATTGGCGCATTAAAACGTGTTGCCAGGGAGACGATGAGACGTTATTTGTGAGATGCTTATGAAGGCTACAGATTCAGAAGATGAGATGGAAGCAAAAACTTGAACAAACTCACGCGTGTTCATGCTTACGCTCCACCAACCCGAGTAGTCTGCTTTCAATGACGCCGTCCACCGAGAGAAAACATGGGACAGCATGTTTTACACACTCAAGGAAAATGTAATTCTAAACCGGACTTTATTTATGGCATGGCAAAAATAGGTTACCAGGGTTTCGGGTTAAGATATTTCCAGGATCAATACCGCCTTTCCGCGTTTAGCAACATGCAATGAACTACGCAATTATGTGTCATTAAATGTGTATTATTTGAAACATTTTACTGCCGAGCAAAATCAATTTGCTGCAACAGCTGATTAACAGACTTAAATGCCAAGTCTATTTTTATACAACATCGCCACCTTGTGTAAAATGTGTGGCATTAGAAAAAAGCTTCATGACTCGCAAACAATGTTGGCTACTGGGCATGCGCAAACCAGCTTTCGCTTGTCTACAAAGTTACGAGCGCTCTCTCTGGTTTACAGTTCAAGTTCAGATTATATGCGCTATAATAAAAGAGCCTTTGAAAATGCGCGAAAACTTTATTAAGAAGAAATCGACATTTGAAACTGAGCAAATTTGTAGGCGGCAAAGTAAATTCTTACAGACATACTCGCTCCAAAGGCCTCGCCTTGGGCAAATGTCCAAAAATCTATCTTCCTCAAAATTTCACGGACAAAACTACACCACAAACCAGGATTTTGAGTGTCACCAGACGTTATACAAGCTGCCTCAAACTTATGACATACTTTACACAATTAATAAATAAGCCTATGACATTAAGCTTCGTGTAGGCTAGCTCAATACTCAGCACATTACCAAAGCAGGATACTATGATGCAGTTTTCATCTTCTGTCAGAGTCTCTTGAATCGCTATAGACTGATCCATTGCAGCGAAACCCCAGCTAGGGAGTTATTTCTCCGGATGTTCAATCCCCCCAAAAAATTCCGTCAGTGTTGCAAACACAGCGGACGTCCACCTTAAACGGTCGCGACAACACTCTATAAAATTCTTCGGCCGCACGAAATGCCTTGAATGAGTTTTTCGCAAAAGTAGAGATCCTGGCTCGGTAATTGCGTCATTATTCCCTCTCTTCATCCAGCTGTGTCTGTTTTCGCTCGCTCGCTCGCTCGCTGCTCGCCGTCTCTGCCACGCATAGATTTCCGAAGTTGGATGTGACGTCACGCACATTAGCCGCAGCATTAGGAAACCTCATCGGACGGGTTTGGCAACCTTTGAATTCTGTGACGGAGGGCGTTCGGAGGTTCAGACCAACTACTGGAATGCCACGATGATAACATGTCCACACTGTAACTAGCTATAAAAAAGTATTGGCTGCTGTAACCTTGGAATAGCAATTTTTTTAAAGCATTTTAGCGTAGGGTACCGCAAAATGAAGGAACCACGTTGAACTTTCATTCGATTTCCTTCCAGTGCTGGCCAGTAGGCTTTAATAACTGCTGTCATTGTATTTCATGTATATACAGCATACCATATAATAGGCAATTTGTGGCTCTGTTAATCACTAACTGAATTTGAATAATTTACCAAAAGGGGAAAATGCGCTACATCCTTTATGAACATACCTATGAACATACCTCAAACTACTGTACTGTGTAAATATTTAGGTTGTGTAAAGGTTCCGTTAATCATTCACACCAGTTATAAACCTCCATTCTTTGACCCTCCGTATATGCAACTTGGCAAATGTTTGCCAACTATCACCTAGACAGAGTATTGAACTTGAACCACAATATTAACATATACAAACGAATGCTTTGTGCATTAATTTATGGACAAAAGAGCTTTGAGCTGACGTCATGGGCAACCTCTGTAGGGTTAATTTTCAGGCTAAACTACTTACTTGGTTGCTTGTTGTGTGCTAAAATCCCCAGTAGGAATGCTCACCAAGTTCATTCGCTGCAAACAGAGTCATGAGAAAACTACTCCAAATGCCATCCCTTCCCGCTAATATTCAGCATGGTGGTTAAACCGTGAAAAGGTGTGTAGGGTGTGCCGAGTATAACTGGACATCTGATGCAGTGTGTAATCAGAGTTGAAAGCGGGAATGAATGCTGTCCAGTATAGGCCTAATTAATGAACTGTTGTTCCTGGTCTTATAAAGGAGATTATAACCGTGTTGTGAACTCCTAATCATAAACGGTATTCATGAATAAAGTATAAACAAACATACTGACTGCACTCAGGGCTGCATGTGAAATTAACCGTTTGAAATGACAAGTACAGTCATTATACCGTCTGGCCAACCAGATGACCAGCCTTTTCAACATCAGCTTATTCTTCCAGCTTAACTGACTGGAGACCAGTTTTCCCCAGCCACAGACCAGCTATAAACCAGCTAGAAGTGTCAAAAACACTGTTTAATCCAGTTTAAACCAGTTTAGAATCCCAGGTGGTCTTAGCTTAGACGTTTCAGCAGAGAGGCACCTGCAGGGATTCCTGTGGCGTGTTCTTCTCGTTCTTAATTAGCCAACATCTCAGCCAGTGTTTACAGTGAAGTAACTAAGCACCACACGGTATGTTTGGGACATTTTATTTGATAGGATTTCAAAAGCAGTCATTACATTTTATACATATATACATTTTAGCCAAAAAAAAAAAAGATATACTTCTTTCAATATTACACCAAGCATTATTCAACATTTTACGATAGGATAATATGTATAACGGAATGTATTCAGAGTTACAAACATAAGTTAAATAGCAGTGCAAATATGACTTTTTAATTGTATGACATGACCTGGACTATATCTTCATTATTAAATGTAAAAAAAACATCTCTATTGTTCACAATTGGGAACATGATTTGAGTGTTATTTAGATGCAGGTTTTACGAGAACTGTGCATTTATGTGAAAAACAGACATTGCTCAAAGGAACTTTAGAATCTGAAGTGGGTCGGGAAAGATTAGTATGTTGTCCTACTTCAACTGTATGCCATTCACATATGATACTGTCATAAGCATGACATAGTAGCTGTTATAACCAGTCCTGAGCTTGTGACAGGTGTCATAACAATGTCATAACATGCACAGCAATAATTTTGAAACTGTTATTTTGAAACTATATGCTTTTTTGGTAAAAAAATCAGTGCATAAATTTTGACAGTGTTATGACATAGCTGCATATGATGCTATGTCATGCTAATGAAGATGTTATGAAAGCTTTCTGACATATAGTTCAAGCAAAGTGTCTCTTCTGCTTTTAATTCACTTGATTGACTACCCAACTAGTAATTCTACGTAAAACACTCGTTTCAAGTTATTACATAACAACTCAAAACAAGCTGGTCTGAATTTTAATTATTATTTTATGGTATTAAAGTGCATTTGGATACATGGAACAACAAATGAAGAAGGAAGTTTGGGGTTTCTTGATTTCTTTTCTACCTGCTACAAGTACATCACCAAGGATATATTCCGTCAATACTTGTGACATCATTACAGGTGAGTAACATTGTTTTTGTTTTGTTTTTTAAAATAAAAATGTCAAAGTGAATTGATAATGATATATCTGCTGAAAGACAACAGGGAAATTCAGAGGCAGATCAGGGCTCTGGGTGGATGATTCCATGGGTTTTCTATAGTGGTGGGGTTACATGTTGGATCTTTTAACTGGGCATCCCTGGGTTGGATAATTCTGCCACCAAGAGACAAAACCACAGCTGATCTTCTGAAATTTCACAGATCACAGCTGATCTTCTGTGATGTCACAGATCACAGCTGATCTTCTGTGATGTCACAGGCCAGTATCACTTAGATGTGCAAGTAACAGAATATGTGAAGCTTAAACATTTCTTTTTATATATAAACACTCACTCTCACACACACACACACACACACACACACACTCACTCACATACACACACATTACACATGCATACACGCACTCATACACACATGCAGTACTCACACGCACACTCACATGCACACACACACATGACACATGCATACACACACTCATACACGCATGCAGTACGCACACACACACACACACACACACACACTCGCAGTAAGGGAATAAAATAAGTGAGCGTTCCTCTCTGGAGGAACACGGGAACGGTTGTGCTACTCTGACCTAACCAGCCGTGTTTCGGGGCACTAGTTGCCGTGGTTACTGAGCGTGGATCTGTGAGCCAGCCAGCCAGGCGAGCAGGGCGGCGGCCAGCAGGGAGAGGACGGGCACGGGGGCCAGGTGGGGGGCCAGGGAGTTGGGGGTGTTGAGGGTCCCGTCTAGCTTCAGGCAGGAGGAGGCCTTGGTGGCGTTGCAGCACTCCTGGGTGCAGTCCACCGCCGTGGAGGTGCAGGCTTCCTCCTCTCTGCAGTCTTTGCTGCAGCTCGCCACCCAGGTCATCACCGAGCCGCTGACCGTCTTCTTCAGCTGTGGAAACAGGGCCGTGTTCACTAACTCACTAACTCACTCACTCACTCACTCACTCACTCACTCACTCACTAACTCACTCACTCACTCACTCACTCACTCACTCACTCACTAACTCACTCACTCACTCACTCGCTCACTCACTCACTCACTCACTAACTCACTCACTCACTCACTCACTAACTCACTAACTCACTCACCCACTCACTCACTAACTCACTCACTCACTCACTCACTCACTAAATCACTCACTCACTCACTAACTCACTCACTCACTCACTCACTCACTAACTCACTAACTCACTCACCCACTCACTCACTCACTCACTCACTCACTCACTAAATCACTCACTCACTCACTCACTCACTAACTCACTCACTAACTCACTCACTCACTTGCACACTCACTCACTAACTCACTCACTCACTAACTCACTCACTCATTCACTCACTCACACACTCACTCATTCACTCACTCACTCGCAAATTCACTCACTCACTAACTCACTCACTCATTCACTCACTCACTCACTCACTCACTCACACACTTACTCATTCACTCATTCACTCATTCACTCACTCACTCACTCACTAACTCACTCACTCACTCACTCACACACTCACTCACTCACTAACTCGCTAACTCACTCACTCACACACTCACTCACTCACTCACACACTCACTCACTCACACACTCACACACTCACACACTCACTCTCTCACACACTTTACAATAAAGGCCAATTAGTAGATAACATATACCTTAACTAAGGAAAAGGTAATTTCTGCTTAATGTATTTGTACATCAATTAACAACTACATTGGTTAATGCCAATTCATGTGCCGTAAAGTCCAGTTCACAGTCCAGTGATGCTTTTCCTTTCTCCCAGGTATTAACTGAACAATTAGTACTACTGATTGGACTGTTTTCACACCTGACACCCAGGTAAAGGGAGGGTGGAAAACCAGCTGTTCTCGGCCCTCGAGGCCCGTGAGTTGACGATCCCTGTAGTAAACAGTTTTTATCCCCTCTTGTTCTTATCACTGAGGTGAAGTCACAACTTTCTTCTGCCTATTTAATGAGCCTTCAGGCTGTGCCTGAGCCACGGGTTTGGGAAGGAGGGCTGAGGGTTTGGGAAGGAGGGCCCAGAGTTTGGGAAGGAGGGCTGAGGGTTTGGGAAGGAGGGCTGAGGATTTGGGAAGGAGAGCTCAGAGTTTGGGAAGGAGGGCCCAGAGTTTGGGAAGGAGAGCTGAGGGTTTGGGAAGGAGGGCTGAGGGTTTGGGAAGGAGGGCTGAGGATTTGGGAAGGAGAGCTCAGAGTTTGGGAAGGAGGGCCCAGAGTTTGGGAAGGAGAGCTGAGGGTTTGGGAAGGAGAGCTGAGGGTTTGGGAAGGAGGGCTGAGGGTTTGGGAAGGAGGGCTGAGGGTTTGGGAAGGAGGGCCCAGAGTTTGGGAAGGAGGGCTGAGGGTTTGGGAAGGAGGACTGAGGGTTTGGGAAGGAGGGCTGAGGGTTTGGGAAGGAGAGACGTGTCCTCTTCAGTGGGGGCTTCACCATGAACTTGGATGGGGAAACAACTGGACAGTCGAAATTCAGGGAATTTGATACGAAGTAAAGAAATAATACCTGCACACTGCTATTACTGTTCCCTGGTGATACATTTATGGGCAAGACAGACAATGTTACAGTTACTTCTGTACCAAAACACTGTTTGTTTTGCTCACTGTAATAAATATATCACCATTATTTCCTGACTTTGCTTTCTTATTTTTTTTTTACCTAGCACCTGTGCAAAATACTTTGGATGTACACTTAGCTCTTACTATACTTTTGGGATATACACAGGATAATACGTGAAGTTATTTCATTAAATTTAAAAAAACAGTGCCCCCTGGTGGCCATACCCAGCAGTAGTCCTGGCCGACGGGACACAGCATGATTTTGGTCTTCTGGTCGGCCTTCGTGTAGCACTTCTCCCCCGTGCATGAGAGCTTGTGGCACTTCTTTCCCTGGACAGGTGACAAGGTGCATGCTGGGATATCCAAAAAAACATACATAAACCCCCCCCCCCCTTTACAGTACAACAAAAGGGCGTCGAACCCAACCCCAGACTGGAAATGACTGAACACCCCCTCGCCCCCGTTCAGATGGTTCCACAATAAAAAAACCCACAAAATGGAGGTTACCCTCCCCTCCCCACACTACTCCAAACCCAAAAGCTGGCTTACGTTGTTTCCCGGTGTCGTAGGCTTCGGTGTAGTTTTGGGCGTTGTGGTCGGAGCAACTGAAACATTAAAGGTTCAGGATGAGGTGACCATCGCAGCAACACCATTCAGTTAAAGCGGCCAGGTCTGCATGCTTTTGTGTACAAATTAGTGGAGAGCAGTGTGGCGCTAACGCTAACGCTACCTGTAGTGGGCACCATAGAGAGTAGTGTGGCGCTAATGCTAACACTACCTGTAGTGGGGACCATAGAGAGCAGTGTGGCGCTAATGCTAACACTACCTGTGGTGGGGACCATGGAGAGCAGTGTGACGCTAATGCTAACACTACCTGTGGTGGGGACCATAGAGAGCAGTGTGACGCTAACACACTGCCTGTAGTGGGGACCATAGAGAGCAGTGTGGCGCTAATGCTAACACTACCTGTGGTGGGCACCATAGAGAGCAGTGTGGCGCTAACACGCTGCCTGTAGTGGGGACCATAGAGAGCAGTGTGGGGCTAATGCTAACACCACCTGTAGTGGGGACCATAGAGAGCAGTGTGGTGCTAATGCTAGCACTGCCTGTGGTGGGGACCATAGAGAGCAGTGTGGGGCTAATGCTAACACCACCTGTAGTGGGGGCCATAGAGAGCAGTGTGGTGCTAATGCTAACACTACCTGTAGTGGGGACCATAGAGAGCAGTGTGGCGCTAATGCTAACACTACCTGTGGTGGGGACCATGGAGAACAGTGTGACGCTAACACACTGCCTGTAGTGGGGACCATAGAGAGCAGTGTGGCGCTAACACAGTGCCTGTAGTGGGGACCATAGAGAGCAGTGTGAGGCTAATGCTAACACTACCTGTGGTGGGGACCATGGAGAACAGAGTGCCGTTCAGGCAGTCGGTGGTGTTGCAGCAGGCCACAGAGCAGCCGGTGTGGGTGGCGTTGGCACAGGCCATGCTGGGACAGTCATCACTGCAGCCCACCGAGTAGGACATGGACACCAAGCGCTGCAGCTGAGGGGGGAGAGGCAAAGTCATATTAACATTCATATTTTTGAAACCTTTGCAGACACCTTCCTGATGAAAATATTCAAATGGAATAAAAAAATTAAAAACAAGTTCCAACATGTGCATGAATTTGTGTATTTATTTTCCTGCCCACATTATTATGGGCTAGGACTGCAGATATACACTGATATGTGAATGTAGATGTGGATGAGACGCAATCACAGCTTACTGAGCAGTAGGAGGAATTGCCACCGCAGGCCATGGCCGTTTGATTCATGAACATGGTGTAACAGTCTGACCCGTTACAGTTGAACTGGCGACAGGAGATCTGTGGGACACACACACACACACACACACACACACACACCGAGCTCAGGACTGAAATCTGACAGGCACAGAGATGCAATCTGGAAGGGGGGGCTGCCTGTGTTGTGTAATTCAGAGGATTAATAGGGCACACAGACACACACACACACACGCGCACACGCGCACACGCACAGACACACACACACACACACACACGCGCACACGTGCACACACGCACACACAACGATATATATTCTCACACATACTAATGGTGGATACTTTTTGCTTTCCAGTAGCTTGAAGTCACCATATGTGCGTAGATTAGGCCTGCCAGATTCAGTCTAACCCGGACAGCAAAGCTAGAGCTAAGCCCATCCACTCTGCCACCTTGTGGTTGAGTCGTCGACATCTCAAATTATTGCTGCGTGCATATTTATAGCATACAAAAATCTGTGACAGAATAAAACCGCAAAACGCCGATCCCAGACTCTCTGCTAGCGAGAACAGCAGTTTAGATTCTCATCAGCCTCTTATTTGCAATGCAGGGAAATAAAACAGCAGGCTCCCCCATGCCCTCACCTCACCACAGGCATATTCTAACAAGCCCTGATACCGTTTCTCAATGTCAAAAAAAATCAATTGGCCGATTAGATGATCGCATTAATAAGTAGGTGTAATCAAGTAAAAATGTTACCTCGTAAAGTACTCAGTGAGTGTATGTGCCTGCACACTAACCCAAAATGGCTGCTTTCCACACCAAACAGATGTTCATCATTAGTCATTTGTAGTCATGTAGTTGTTCTATTTGTACAGCAGTCTCTATTGAAATTTGGGGGCGAGGTGCAACGGGGGCTGGGGGCAGAGTGTGACCCAATCACTCACCATGCTTCCAGAGGCCGTGGTCATCGGGGGGGTCGCCGAGGCCATCGGCGACTCGCTGAACCCGGTCGGGCTTGTCTGCGGTGACGCAAGCTCCGGATTTCCCATCAGAATCACCAGCAGCACGAATCCTGTCGACAAAACAGGAGAAGAAGAGTACGTCTGCGAACACATGCAGCGCTGTGCAAAAAGTCTTGGGCACCCTTGATTTTTTTTAAAAATTTGGTCTTAAATGTTTATTTGTTTTCTGCATTAGTGTGTCAGTAGAAAAGAGCAAATTTGAGCTGTCCAAACATAATTTTTCACAAAATCAACTGTTACATTTTTTTTGTATGTCATTAAATAAAATAACATATTCAATAATAGACCACTTTTCAGATTTGATCAAGGTTGCTGGGATTACCTGGGGCCTGTTCCACAAAGCAGGATTACTAAATTAGCTGGATAACTGCACTGAGTAAAAACCCACAAAGCAGGATTACTGAGTTAGCTGGATAACTGCACTGAGTAAAACCCACAAAGCAGGATGACTGAGTTAGCTGGATAACTGTGCTGAGTAAAACCCACAAAGCAGAATTACTGAGTTAGCTGGATAACTGCACTGAGTAAAACCCACAAAGCAGGATTACTGAGTTAGCTGGATAACTGCACTGAGTAAAACCCACAAAGCAGGATTACTAAATTAGCTGGATAACTGCACTGAGTAAAACCCACAAAGCAGGATTACTGAATTAGCTGGATAACCGCACTGAGTAAAACCCACAGAGCAGGATTACTGAGTTAGCTGGATAACTGCACTGAGTAAAACCCACAAAGCAGGATTACTGAGTTAGCCGGATAACTGCACTGAGTAAAACCCACAAAGCAGGATTACTGAGTAAACTGGATAAATGCACTGAGTAAAACCCACAAAGCAGGATTACTGAGTTAGCTGGATAACTGCACTGAGTAAAACCCACAAAACAGGATTACTGAGTTAGCTGGATAACTGCACTACTCCTTAGTTTTTACTATTTACTGCTTTTGACATTAAATCTAGATATCAAATGTTTGCTATGAAATGTTTCCATATTATTGTTATTTTTTAAAGCATCTTTGCTTCATGTAATTGTTTCGCAAACTACATTTACAAGAGTACCGCAAACCTGTTTATTTGCGGACGAACGGGATTAAACGTTCTGTGATAGAACACTCGTCTGAAACGTTCTCGCAATCTTGCCACCGCAACGGGGCGATGTCGTAACGTTGACGATACCTTCCAGTAATGTTGTGAGAACGTTTTGTGTTGGCTGGGTGGCTGACTGTTTTGCTCTGTGTCTTCTCTCTCTGTGGAGGCTGCCGGTCCCAGTTGAGCGGGTCTCAGTAGAGAGGGCCGGCTGCACCTTTTGGTGCGGCTGTTTGGGGTTTTAAAACGGCCCCTTTCCTGTCCCGGTGTTTCGCTTTTGCCCTGCCGACTCGTTACTGAAGCAGTCTGTTTTTTGCAGTTTTGTTTTTTGACCCTCACAACATCCCAACACCACACTTAATACTTATTCACCCCCAGCGTCACTCTCCTGATATGGTGCACATGAACTACACTTTTGCTGTCTTGACTTGGTTTAATAAACACTTTATTGTAGATCATTGGTTTTGCGTGTGGCCTCCGCTTCCCGTTAAAAACAAGAGGCAGTTTGTAACAGCACTCTCTTAGAGTAGAATATAGTTCTCTAGTAGTACCTGACACCGGTTGTTTTGTGATGTGGGCTGATTTTTCTGTGTGTTTCAGAAATTCATTTTTTCACAAATTGGCTAAGGAGACATTGACTTCTGATTCAAAGGACACCACAAAACTGGACTGGACTGGACTTTCAGATCCCTGTTCCAGTGGCTTGAAGGACAATAGTACTATGGCTTTCTCCTCATACACATAGAGCCCAGATAAGCACATCTGGCCCTGGTTTTCTTTTCTCCTTATCCATATGTAGGCTACTGGTCATGAGGACATTGTTGTCATAGATAAATGAGAGGTGAGTGACCATACCTTTAAAATACTGCCCTGAAGCCATCTTCTCCAACAGGGTGGAACAGCTCTCAGTGTAACCTGCAAAACATTCACACATTTTAAAAAAATGTGTGTATGTCCGTGTGTGTGTGTGTGTGTGTGTGTGTGTGTGTGTTCGCTTAATTCATAGAGAAAGGTTTTATTAAGGGTTTACAATCCAAAAAAGGGATTAACAAAATGAAAAACAACACATCTGTCATACTGAGTTCTGAAAGTGGAATGAGGTACAGGAGAAAGCAGATTCCCTGTGGATATTGGGAGGCGTGTTTGCACACAAAGTCAGTAGTGTATGGGAGAGCTGGCCACGTTATGTGACAGAGATGGAGAGCCTTGCTGGGGTGCTCCAGTCCAGAATTTATGAAGTGCTGGTTACCCAAAGTAAGAGCCAAGCTAGTCTGAATGGCCCGTTCGCCTCAGTACATAATCCTCTACATGTTCTTCTATAGCGCTACCCAGCTAGCCATTACGATTTACAGCTTGAAAATCAAACATGAATTAAAAACAAGAAATAAAATGTAAAACGTATGCCCAAAACCGCACATTAAATGTGAATATGGTTCCAAGTGTGTAGCACAAAATTCTGGGCTCTGTGCATATCCAATCGCTGTGGGCCCCGTGAAAACTGTAGGCCAAAGCAAACTTTTTTGTCAAGGCCTTTTGAGACCCTGCTGAATTCCCCCCGCTGTAATACCACTGCGCCGCTGCATTGCGCTTATACAAAATCTGTCTCAAAACTCCAACGTGTATATAATCCACGTCATCCATTCGCCATTACCCGCCGTCTACCGCGACAGTCCCTTTGTAATTTACAAATCATAACCACATAAACGATGTTTAAAGTTGTAAACTCCAAACACCGTCTGTCCCGACGGCCGTTTCAGCTCCGAAGCCCGTGGCGAGAAACAGCTACGTGGCACTGCAAGCCTTGAGCGATGAGCTAAAACGGAGTACCTGTTTTCAGTTTAAAATGCAACAAGCAACGTTCCCTGGAGGGTAAGACTATTGCATAATCACACAACTGAATGTACCATTGCATTATGTTATTGTTGTTGATTTAATTTATTGTACGGTGAACTAAAGCAGCTAATTCATACACTGCGTATTTTATTTATTTTTTTTGCACTTCCTCCGTTAGACCAGTATTTATCAGAACCATGGAGAGCGCCTTATGCGTTTTATTTCCACCCTCGACACTTCGCCGTATCCCCGGAGAACACTGAACCGACTGTTGACTCGAGTTAAACACTCAGTTTACGCAGCGTAACAGTAGCTTCCTTTCAGCTTTTTCGACCTGAGTCCAATCTTTTGATCTTTACAACCCTCTGCGCCGGTGTAGTTCGGACGGTTAAACAATCCCGGCACTGTTCGGATGAAACTGATATTACATTACATTACATTACATTACATGGCATTTAGCAAGTATGAGTGCTAAGAGGACCTGAGAGGACAGTACAGTTCCGAGTCCTAGTGTAAACATACAGATAATCAGAACCCTCGAAGAGTACAATCAACTTTCAAACTAGCATACCCCAGTTGGCAGCTAGAATACCCTGAATACAACAATACAACAGCCAATAAAAAAACAACAATATCTATACAAGTAACAATATCCATACAATCTATACATACGTGCCATTACAGTCTAAGGCTAATCATGGTGGTGAGTTAGGGAGGGAAAGGTGTAGCCTGAAGAGATGAGTCTTCAGTCTGCGCTTGAAGGAGGTCAGAGACTCTGCCGTTCTGACATCCACCGGGAGGTCATTCCACCACCGTGGGACCAGGACAGACAGCAGTCGTGAGCGTGAATATGACACGCTACAACTGATAGTTACGCTACAGCTACCCTTACGGTTTTTACCAGGCTTTTGAAAGTAGACTGGGATACTCAGACGCTGAGGGAACACTAATGCTTGCCGTTCTGTCTAAAGTTGTTTAGCACCAGCTTCTGATTTTAAACCTATCCTGCGGCTTTTTGGGCCGGTTTCTTGGACACAAATTAAGCGTAGCCCTGGACTAAATTGAGTTTTGTATGGATAATCTCCATTCAAACTTGAATTTAGTCCCGGAATGGTCTTAATGTTTGTCTGCGAAACTGCCCCACAGTGTTTCAGTTTTTAGGCCCAGTGCGTGAACCCGTGCCAATAATAATAATTTAAAAAAACCTTCGCGTTGGATTTCAAATGAATGTTTCAATCACAAACGGTTAGTAACGATTGAGTATAACGAGTAGTAACACTAGCATTAAAAATAACAATTTTACATTTTCGTTTCTGGGAAACCCGATACCATCCAGTCACCCAGCTTGTTAACTGAAAACTTGTTTGTTCGCGGCGAATCCCAGGAGAGCGAGCGAAACGCTCCGTTTGTTTTGCATCATTCCCCGGGGATGCTCGGTCCTGTGCGGAAACCGCCCTAGCAACGAGGCGCAGATATCCTGGCCGCTCCGCGCGACCGGCCGTGTAATTGCTCTTTGGGGAGTGCACATAGCGACCGTTGTCACAGTTTCGCGCAATCCCGCAAAGATGGAGCTTGAAGCGAGAAACATCAAACATACGTATAATCATTTCCGCCTTCGGATAGCCCAGGGTTATCTCACCTCTGGGAAACGACACAGGAGCAAACGTGTTATATAATATACAGAAAGAAGAAATTGAAGATTGAATATTATTTTATGCGGTAGGCCTACTCAAATTCTTCTTGTAAGTGCGCAACATTGTTTGATCATAATTATCAGCTGATTGTTTTACATGCAGCAGTGGAAATTACATTATTTTATTGAAATTAGCCTACTGGAACAGAGTTTCATCGTAAAGACAAAACTAATAGATGACACAATAGATGACATTTAAAAAACAGCATTTAATCAATACATAAATGCAAATACGTCATTCCAAATTATTGCTTATAACCCTTTTTTTTTTGTGAAAAATATTTCTCATTACGTCATTCCAACTCATTACATTTGTAGCTTTAAAATCTATAGTAAATTATCAGGGACGTTTGTAACCCATGGTATCAAAAAAAAAAAAATTCATAGTCATTTATAAAACTGTATCTGCAAAATAATATAGGCTAATGTATTTTACAAGCAGAGATGAAAACGGATCATCAGCAAGAAATAAGCGAGTAATTCAGGGAAGAGTCACACTAATTTACACTAACACCTGCAGTGTCGCTATATACTCGTGCGTATAAGGAATCGCCACCAGCAAAACAGAACAAACTTCTGGAGTGGCTGAACTATGTAAAATTCGACATTCACCCCTTATTAACACGAACACGCAATACCTTTCCGTTGGAGTTGGGTTTAGCCACGCGCAAACCGCGGCAGTTACGAGACGTTTAACGACGTTTAAAACCGCGGAGCCACGGATCTACCTCATATTGCCGTCGAGCCTTACCTGTGTGCAGAACAGCGGGGGAGCGTGCCGTGAGCGAGGCGGTGGGCTCGTGCAGCAGCTGCAGGTGAAGTGGAAGAGTCTGCAAGTGATGTGTCCTCTCGCTCGGCTCCTGCGTAACGTTTTACCCCTCCTCCTCCCGCCTGTCTCTTCCTGGTGACATCACTGGGACAGCAGAGGTAATTACTGGAAACTTTCTCCTTTTGTGGTCTCCTAATTACCGGTCACCCCCCCCCGTCCCCCCCGTCCCCAGCTCCCCCCACACCTTCCCGTCGAGAAGGCTGTCGTTTTTGTCTTCACAACCCGATATTCTTCCCCAAATGTTTGGCTGACTTCTACCGCCCGGGTAGTCAAATTCATGCAGATAAAAGCATTCAGTGATGTTTGAACTATAACAGACTTTTTATGTGATCCTTTATGGGATAAAAAAAATGTACTCTGTAGAAAAATTTCTAATATAAAAATGTGCTGTGTACATCTATGGCTGCTGCTGTGGGAGTCGGCAGAAGCCAATGTTTACTCAAATCCACTGCTTTACATTTCAATTATCTAGCATTCATTTATTTAATCCAGTTAATCTCTCTTTTACAAGAGAGGCCTCATTGGAAAGGCAACCGGGATGCTTGCCGTAGGTAATGAAACAAAACAATAATTGGACATTTATGTACTTGTATTAATCTGGTTTTCTGTGCAAAACCATTCTTTCTACAAACCAGTGTCAACCAGCGGCAGATACTACTACCTACTGAGTCAGGTTCTGCTCAAGGCTTCTTCCTGTTAGCCAGGGAGTTTTTCCTTGTCACTGTTGCCCTAGGTGTACTCTTGGGGATCAGTTTCTCTGTAAAGCTGGTTTGTGACAAAGGCCCTTTGTAAAAAGCGCTATACAAATACAAATTGATTGATTGATTGATTGATTGAAAACAAATAAACCGACAATAATTCTGAGTGCCATAAACACAAATGGCAGGAATGTTCATTTTAACCTTGAAGATTAACGAGGTGAAACTCAGAAACTCAGAAAGGACAGGTCAGACGCAATCAAAAAGCACGTGACTGTGTGCCATTTCATGAATATATATTGTCTGTCTGTATTCCACATTTTATTCTGCGAAGCACCTGTGGATGTGTTTCCAGTACCAGTATATAAAGTTGTATATGGTATAAACATATCAGGTATGTACGTTTCTGTTCTGAATAACCTGATTGGCCAGGGGCCTGGGCAGGAAGTAGGTGTGGATCTGAGAGATGTTTGACCTCTCGTTTATCTGCTCAGTTTCACAGAAACACAATCGCCAACACCACTAAAGACCAGCTGAAGCATGAGTCCACCTCATTCACAGCTCACCCAGTCAAACGGGTTTCTGCACTTTCCCAAAGTCTGGGAAACCCTCAGCTTTTCCTTCAGGTCACGCTTCCTTTTTCTTTTTTGAGGAAACATACTGAAGCAAACTACTTATTAGAGACTTAAAGTCTGCAAGGAAATAACTTATTACGAACCAGGTTCTTACCGCTCGTGATTTGTATAGGTCGGGCCCGACTTTTGTGAATCCAGTTGTGGAAATGTTCACGTGTTGTGTTGCTGACAGGGTGAAATTAAATCCTCTTTTTCACAGAACACCACTCCTTCGTGTTCCCTTTGACGAGGTCACGAGGAACTGCGGGGGACAAAGTGTTCAGTGTTCAGAGAACCCCCGCGCGTGTGTTACGGGAACGCCTCAGACATGCACCCCACGCCTCAACCCGCAGGAATTTCCCCTTTAATAACGCGCTCAGCGTATTCCCACCCAACACCAGCCCAACACTTTCAATTACCACACTTTAACTTTCTCATCAAACCTGGGTCACACACATAATTGTTTTGGATTTAAATACTTCTCTGTGCTCGATTGACGTGGTTGCCTGGTGCAGTTGAGCCAACCAAGGCACATCCCATGCCCACCTCGAGCTTCAGAGTGTCCCTGAGCGAGACGTCCAGCCCTCGATTGCTCCTGGTGAGCAATGGTGCCTTGCATGTGTGTGTGAATAGGTGAATGAGAAACATCCATTGTAAAGCGCTATATAAATGCAGCCTATTTACCTTTTACCAAGAGGAACAGAAAGTGGGGTATTGGGTACACACAATACACGCTCAGTAAGGCATGGAGAAGTATTCAAACACAATGACCTAGGTTTCTTTATAATATTGTGTCTTAATCATTGACCATCACTTCTCTAAAACGGACAGGGGGAGGTGGGGATAATTATCTATTAATGATGGAGAGATGACCGGGAACACACCAGGTTGATTTTGATATTTTGATAGTTCAGAGGTTTTATAAAAATGCAGGTCTTTCAAGATTCCAAACTGAACGTCCTGAATCCCAGTTATCAGGTCAGGGAGAGTCAGACAGTGGTTTCAGATTTCTTTACAATTCCCATTCTGTCTCTGAACTTTTTCTCCTTGCAATAAATGAATGAACGGTTATTACATTACATTACATTATTGGCATTTGGCAGATGCTCTTATCCGGAGTGACATACAGTTGATTAGACGAAGCAGGTGACAGTCCTCCCCTGGAGCAATGCAGGGTTAAGGGCCTTGCTCAAGGGCCCAACAGCTGTGCGGATCTTATGGTGGCTACACTGGGATAAGAACCACCGACCTTGCCTATCCCAGTCATGTACCTTAACCACTATGCTACAGACCGCCCATTATGCAGGTTAATGTTCAGCATTTATATAGCGCCTTTATCCAAAGCGCTGTTCAACTGATGCCTCTCATTCACACATACACACTCACACACCAACAGCGATTGGCTGCCATGCAAGGCACCACCAGTTTGACTCTGGGCTTTGGGGCCTGATCACAGTACCCGGACGTAACATCGGACCGGGTGGGAGCATGCTCAGGGAACCAGACATGGAACTCCCGGGTTTGCAGGTTCAATTCTCAAATGGAACACAGCCGTTTGGACCTCAAGCTTTGGGGCGTATCCGTGTGCGCACAGGGATCGAGAGCCACTGCTCAAGAGTGGACATGAAGGATGAAAGTAAAGCTCAGTGCTGTGGACTTCCCCGGGGAGACGGACGGAGAGGCAGACACTCCAGAGGGCATTAATGCGGAATCTCGGTTCATAGGCCCAAAACGGCAGTAGAGACACTGCGTTTGGTTTTTTGATAATGATTTTTTGATCCCATATGGGGAAATTCATTTACCTGCATTTCATTCAGTGTTACAGTTTAGCCTGTTAATGTCATGATAATCACTGACCTGAACGCACCTGCAGCAACTGGATCGAAACAGTAGCAAGTATATATTATTATTTATTTTTTTTATTTAATTTTGATTATGACATTATTCACTGCTTAAACAAAGGCCAAAAGTGCCAAAACAATGTTTACTTTTGCGTCTTTCAACTTCCCCATTTTCATTGTCTTGAGAAGTTATTCGTCCTTGTGGTCGTGACAGAAAACAATTAAAAGATTAAAAATAAAATGAGTAAAAAAGAAGTAAAAAGAAAACGAAGAGTGAATAAATCAACGATAATCACACGACGTGAAATCTGCATCATTTAAGTTCGCCAACAGTATGCCGAAGTAAAAACATCATTAGCTTTCCTCCCCAGACCACTCGCAGTTGCCGTGACGACCATTAATTGCGGTTACTGGGATGCCTTTTGGCGTGATTGGGTTACCGCGCAGTCAACAGGTGAGAGTTGAGGGCAAGGAGCAGAGTCTCTTCAGGCCAACGCAAACGAAGACTCTGTCCTCTCACGAGGACGGCGCCAGGAGCACTGCGACTGCACTGGGATCGCGATCGCGTCGGAGAGCGCCGCCCGGACCCGAGAGGACCACGGTAATTGGGCCGTTAAACGGCACAACCATCGGCATTCGTCCTTATGAGAATCTCCATGGCGACGTTGCTACCAGGTGCATTCTTAACCTGGGTGCGGCATTAAATACCCCATTCAATCATTTAAAATATATATATATATATATATATGATTAACTTTATTTACTTATACAGGGTAAGTTGACTGCGTACACTGTAGCAACGTCCTGAAATAGTCACGCATTACAACAGCGGGATGCAGAAGTGCATCTCTGAACACACAACACGTTGAGCCTTGAAGTTCTCCAGCAGGAGACCAATACGTCTAAAAAAATAAGACTAATAAATGCCTAATAAAGTGGTCACTGAGTGGTGTTCGCAATGCTAAGGGTTTCACACTGGGCAATGGGTGTTCCGAAACTTTACATTATACAGACGCCAGTGAACAGACGCTCTTATCCAGAGCGACATACAACAAAGTGCAAACCATAACCGGGGACAAGTGCACTGGAGGCCCAAGAGGGAAGCACGGTTCCAAGTGCGAGAGTGATCACATCGATAAAAAACCGGAGCCCTTGTAGAATAAACAGACAACTGACCAAGTGGCAATACCACAGTTTCGGCAAATATGATTATGAAAATAATGAAACGCAAGTGCGATCATTACATATAGCACATACACATAGCATACATGGCGAATTATTACAGTGAGGTAGGGAGGGAAAGGTCTTCAGTTTTCAGTCTGTGCTTGAAGGAGGTCAGAGACTCTGACGTCCACAGGGAGGTCATTCCATCGCCGTGGGGCCAGGACAGACAGCAGCCGTGACCCGGAATATGTACAGCTGTAATTCAACCACATTCAACTGCTTCAGCGTGATATAGGCCCCTGGCTTCTTGGTTTACTCTGATTGTTGTGCTACGTAGCCTAATGTTTTCATGGTCATTGAAAGTGTTTAAATTATGGATTATTATCTAGAAGCTGGAGATACCTTTAGCCAGCACATTAGGCTATAAGTGTATTCAGAAATGTACAAATGTACAATACAACAATAGAAAGAAAATCCATATTGTGTTGTCATTTTGTTGAGAAACATTCTTTTCAAATGTGTATTATTATTATTATCCATCCATCCATCCATTATCTGAATTTATCTATCTATCTTATCCTGAACAGGGTTGCAGGGGGGCTGGAGCCTATCCCAGCATACATTGGGCGAAAGGCAGGAATACTACTACTACTACTACTACTACTACTACTACTACTACTATTATTATTATTATTATGATTAGCTATTATGGCTGTGATTGGTTAAGTGAATCAACAGGTGTTCAGGAGTTCATCGTCATTCTGACTTGTCTTAACAATGTAAAAATTATTATATCTGGACCAAGATGTTCCAAACTGCAAAAACAACTACACTGTAGTTTTTTTTATTTTGCGTTCTTTTTTCATATGCTGTTTTGCATGCATTGCGTGCCACATATGCAATGCATGTAAAACAGCATATGAAAAAAGAACGCAAATGCATGGACAGCGGTCCTCTGTTCCCTGGTGAAAAGCATATACCCGATCGCTTTGTCCTATGTGGAGGCAAACGGCACCACGCCACACCTGACAAACAGACACATTATATCCGAGAAACATACAGTACTGAATTCGCAGTGTAGTTCATAATAGTTTGGGGTTAGTTTGGTTTACTCGGAGCCCTGGAAAGTTGACGAGCGAACATTTAGCTAGACATCGCAAAAATTGAGCCTCTATTTACACAAAAACCAAAAGCCGTTCTATTTCACCGTCCCATAACCGCTTCTGCGGCTCATATTTCGCGGTACACTGCCAAGTCTTAGAGCTTCTGAAACCAAATAGTCAGTCACCAAAGACTGATGATTATAATACAATACGAAATAATACAATACGAAACTCGCGTATTTCGAGGACAAAGGCCACGCGACCGATCCCCTGGAGGCACGATGAGATTAGGGGGGAACGAAGACATCTCGAATGTTGAAAAACATATGTAAAACAAACTTTTAATAATTTTGGCATTATTAAAATGGCCGACTGACAAAACCTCAAGATGACGCAGGGTACAAACGTCCAGCTCGCCAACTCCAGTGGTCACCGGGGGGGGGGGGGGGTCCTACACCTGGAAGTAATGTTCTGAAACTGGGCACACCTCAGGTTTCACCAGGAAATCGTGGTGTCAGTTTCAGTATCAAAAGACAATGGTTTTTTTTGTTTTTTTTTTAAACTGCTCCGTTTTAGGGTGGAACGCTGTGGGAAGATATTTTTCTTGAAAACAGTACTTGGATCCAGACACACACTGGGGGCCGGTTTCACAGACACAGATTAAGCTTAGTCATTGACTAAATTCAGTTTTGCATCCCATTCAAAATGGAATTTAGTCCAATACTAGGGATAATATCTGTATCTGAAACTGGCCCTTAATGAATGTATACTCTCCTTTGGCAACAACTGCCAGTCTTTGAAGGCTTTCACGAGTGAGTTTAGTAAATACACCGGGCTACGCGCTTGCACCATCAGCATCACGCTTTATAACAAAATCAAGATAACCAATAAAAACAGGCACACGTCACCGATGAAAATGCCAGTTTTATTTTGCAAAATCAAAGGGCTCATATTGCATTCCCTGTGCTCCAGACTTTTCACTTTTTCACATTTGTGAAGGGATTAGCCTATTATATTTTAGCATTTTATTTTCAGACAATTACCACAGCTGTCTGACAACTCATAAACGAACATATTTTAAAAGACACCTCAAGAAAACCACGGTCCTCGGTCGCGGAATGCACCAGGCAGTATCTGCGCCGACGCTAGCGCTAAATGGCGGCGGGTTCAGTCCCCGCGGACGCGCTAAACACCAGCGGGACGGAGGGTGTGATCACACCTCGCCTTCTCTCCTGCCGCGGCGCGTCACCGGGCGCATGCCAAACAGAATTCACCAAACGCAAAATGTACCAGCCCATTTCCTCCAGAGGATCGACTGTAATAAATAATTCATAATAATTAGTTATTTATCTGAGGCCTTTAACCATTAGCCTAAGCGGGGAACGCACTGGAGTAGTGTGGGGGTCAAGGGCCTTGCTGTGTGATTCTTGTCTTGGCTAGACTGAGCTTGAGCCACCGACCTTCCCAGTGCCAGTCATACCTCTTAGTCCCTAGGCTGCAGGCTCTTATCCAGTTATTAAACATCAAGGAAGTCAACCTTCACACAAACTGTACAATCGCCATACCTGCTGAGTGGTATACAAGTCATCTTGGCCATCTCTTGGCAAATGTGTTCACATATTTCGTTGAAACCTAATTGGCGTTAGCCATGAGAATCACCCTTTGCATTATTTAAAGTGCTTTATAAAAGGGAGGCCAAAGTAAAATGATACAGGATCAAAAGCGACACCATGGTTTTTTTGATAATTTGCAACGCCAGACATTTTGTTTCTGATGGACTTTGGGGCCAACAACCAGTGTTTCTGGAGGAGAAACGTTTCATGTCTTTGAGGCAGGCGTCCATGGTTGGTCGTTTCACAACGGTGTCAGGTTTGGCCGATGTGTACCGCTGGGTACAATCCGCATAACAGTGGAAGTTACATTACATTACATTAATGGTGTTTGGCAGATGCTCTTATCCAGAGCGACATACAACAAAGTGCATACCCATAACCAGGGATAAGTTCGCTGAAAGACCCTAGAGGGAAGTACAATTTCAACTGCTACCTGCACAACAAAGATAAGGACTAGGGGCCTATTTGAATTTAAAAATTTTTTTAACAAACAAATAAACAAACAAAGCAAAAGTATGACCAAACCCCTTAACTAGCCAAACACTACTTAACTAGCCAAACTAAAAATACTGATACACAAAAAAGTTAATCACAGAAAGACAACAATTAAGGTTCACAGGGAGGTAGGGAGGGACAGGAGAGGTGC
>NC_083760.1:3887568-3932568 GCF_963514075.1 Conger conger | reverse complement strand
CGTCAGTCCAAGCAAACCAAACCAAACCAAACCAAGTCTCCAATGTATGCATATTAACCCTTTGAAGAGTAGGCTTTTTCTGCATTTTTGTTTTCACATTTTCTTTTAATTCTAAATTCTACAACTGCATTCCTCACAGATTCCCAGGAGGGGGTTCGGAGTTACCAGACAGGCGAGAAAAGGAATCAGCCAGAAACATTGGCATTGGGGAGACAAATTGCTGCCATGACATCATTTTTACGAAATGAACTAGCAGTCTAAAAGTAGCCGGTCACAAAGAGGCTTGCCGTCGGCCATTTTGCTGACCGGTGGCGCATGATTGGTTAGAGCAGTGATTGTGACATCAGCATTAGAATGAGCCGTTATGAACATTCCTGTGACACATCCGTGGTGTGTGAGCTGCCCCTGATGGGCGTTTCTAACACAGGGCTGAGACACAGAGGCGGCCATTTTGAGGAGTTGTATGGACGCCTGTGGAAGGGTGGGGGGGGGGGGTACTCACCCACCACACTTCAGGCCCAAAGCCATGAGGGCAGACTTTAACCTGTCCAGACCCAGAGACGCCAGCTCCTGGGAAGAGAGAGAACAGCCCGCAGCAGTTATTAAATAAATAATCACTCGGATAATAAAAAAAAGGCCAATCACCCAAAATCAGAGTTAATAAAGGGCCAATGACAAAGAGTTTGAGTCAATAAAGGGCCAATCACAGAGTCAGAGTTAATAAAGGGCCAATCACAGAGAGTTTGAGTTACTATGGACCAATCACAGACGGCGTTGCTCAGCGCGGTGTAGCAGGATGGTCTCACCTCCCAGGAGGAGAAGGCGGAGAGGTCCAGGTGAGCTCCTGCGTGGGTCAGAGCGCTGCTGGTCTCTTTCTGAGAGGAGCAGAGAGGAGCAGAGAGGAGGTGCACAGGCACAGTTAAATGAGGGAACATTAGAGGAGTCTACAGGTGCACTACTACTACAACTACAATAATAAGATAGTAACGCAGAGAGTCACACACAGTGTGTAACGCAGAGAGGAGTCACACACACAGTGGAACGCTGAGAGGAGTCACACACACTGTAAGGCAGAGAGGAGTCACACACACTGTAAGGCAGAGAGGAGTCACACACACTGTAACGCTGAGAGGAGTCACACACACTGTGTAAGGCAGAGAGGAGTCACACACACTGTAACGCTGAGAGGGGTCACACACACACACACACACACACTGTAAGGCAGAGAGGAGTCACACACACTGTAACGCTGAGAGGAGTCACACACACTGTGTAAGGCAGAGAGGAGTCACACACACTGTAACGCTGAGAGGGGTCACACACACACACACACACACACTGTAACGCAGAGAGGAGTCACACACACAGTGTAACGCTGAGAGGAGTCACACACACTGTAAGGCAGAGAGGAGTCACACACACTAACGCTGAGAGGGGTCACACACACACACACACACACACACACACACACACACACACACACACACACACACACACACACACACACACACACACTGTAACGCTGAGAGGAGTCACACACACTGTGTAAGGCAGAGAGGAGTCACACACACTGTAACGCTGAGAGGGGTCACACACACACACACACACACACACACACACACACACACTGTAACGCAGAGAGGAGTCACACACACAGTGTGTAACGCAGAGAGGAGTCACACACACTGTGTAACGCAGAGAGGAGTCACACACTGTGTAACGCAGAGAGGAGTCACACACTGTAACGCAGAGAGGAGTCACACACACTGTGTAACGCAGAGAGGAGTCACACACACTGTAACACAGAGAGGGGTACATACGGGCCAGCCAGGGAAGGTGCCGTTCTCCCACTTCTTCTCAAACTCGCCCAGGATCTTTCCGTACAGCTCGTTCTGGTCCAGGAGAGGCTTCACCCTGTCTGTGTAGTCCTGCAGGTACTCCAGAAGGATCTCCAGATACCTGCAGCCACAAGCACAGAGACTGTCACACCTGTGTGTGTGTGTGTGTGTGTGTGTGTATACAGGAGACTGTCACACCTGTGTGTGTGTGTGTGTATACAGGAAACTAGCACACTTGTGTGTGTGTGTGTGTATACAGGAAACTAGCACACTTGTGTGTGTGCAAACTATGTCCCACAGAAGGGTAATATGTACCACCCACAGCGAAAGGGTTCTCAGACCCGCTCTCACCTCTTGTACTCGGCGTTCTTCCTGTCCTTGGAGATGTCGAACAGCTGGTCGAAGGTGGACAGGTAGGTGATGTACTCCAGTTTCTGACACACACAGGAGGAGAGAACAGTTTGGCCCAAACTCCACAGCATCAGAACAAATGGGAGCGGGAGAGGGAGCGGGAGCGTCAGAGGGAACGGGAGCGTCAGAGGGAACGGGAACGGGAGAGGGAACGGGAACGGGAGAGGGAACGGGAGCGTCAGAGGGAGCGGGAGCGGCAGAGGGAACAGGAACGGGAGCGGCAGAGGGAACGGGAGCGGCAGAGGGAGCGGGAGAGGGAACAGGAACGGGAGCGGCAGAGGGAACGGGAACGGGAGAGGCAGAGGGAACGGGAACGGGAGAGGCAGAGGGAACGGGAGCGGATGAGGGAACGGGAACGGGAGCGTCAGAGGGAACGGGAGCGTCAGAGGGAACGGGAGCGGCAGAGGGAACGGGAGCGGCAGAGGGAACGGGAGCGGCAGAGGGAACGGGAGCGGCAGAGGGAACGGGAGCGGACTCTGAATGGCCGAACACTCACCTCAGCTCCCTTCAGGTTGATGAACTTCAGGTAGCAGTCGTGCAGGTCCAGGTAGCGGCCGTAGCCCTCCTCGTCCGTGAACTCAACCAGGTCTGAAAAGGGTCAAGGTTCAAAGGTCAAGGTCACACCCTGCTGCTGTATGAGGTCACCTGACCACACTCCAGCCTGTAGGAACACACCGTCCACTCTGGGGCTCAGTGCTGATTTTAATTGCTCATGGAGGCAATTTGATTTTTTAGCCAAAAAGGCAAATGGACATTTACAGTCTGAAAATCAATATGTGCCTATGTCTGTGCCTCCAGGAGCCTTTAGTGTGGATTCTCTTGAATTGTGTGTGTGAGTGTGAGAGAGAGTGTGTGTGTGTGTGTGTGTGCGCGTGTGTGTGCGTATGTGAGTGTGTGTGTGTGCCAGACTCACTCTGCGCCTCCTCACTGGGGTTTTCCCTGGCCTTCATCAGCTCCTCAAACTCCACGGACATGGGCACACAGATCTGAAACACAAAACCACAACGCACGACGGCTTGAGCACCGCAGGAATTACTCATTATAGCGAATCCTCATTATTCCTCAGTGATGCCCGTTAAACAGAGAGGGTCGATCAGCACAGGGATCTCAGCCCAGCAGGGAGCGCAGTGTCTGCAGGTTTTTACAGTTTACACACAAACTGCAGCCATTTTAGGCCCTGAAAACAAGGTGTTGGACTTGTTAGCCAATCACGGCGTCATGGCTCAGGCATGGGGCAACATTGGCTCAGGCAATAAGAGCAGTCGTCTCATTGGCTCAGGGAGTAAAAGCAGTCGTCTCATTGGCTCAGGGAGTAAGAGCAGTCGTCTCATTGGCTCAGGGAGTAAAAGCAGTCGTCTCATTGGCTCAGGGAGTAAAAGCAGTCGTCTCATTGGCTCCGGGAGTAAAAGCAGTCGTCTCATTGGCTCCGGGAGTAAAAGCAGTCGTCTCATTGGCTCAGGGAGAAAAGGCAGTCGTCTCATTGGCTCAGGCAGTAAGAGCAGTCGTCTCATTGGCTCAGGCAGTAAGAGCAGTCGTCTCATCGGCTCAGGCAGTAAGAGCAGTCGTCTGGCAGTCGGAGGGTTGGCGGTTCGATCCCCCGCCCGGGCTGTGTCGAAGTGTCCCTGAGCAAGACACCTAACCCCCAAATGCTCCTGACGAGCTGGTCGGTGCCTTGAATGGCAGCCAATGGTGTGTGCATGAACGGGTGAATGAGAAGCATCAATTGCACAGCGCTTTGGATAAAGGCGCTATATAAACGCCAATCATTTACGCCGTTAGGCTTAGCACGTTTCCAAGCTGAAACACACCAGAAACAAGCAGACACTGCAGCCCTCCAGGATCTGAGTTCAGTCTCTCACAAACACGCACATTAGACCAGGTGCAAGCGCAGAACTCATACTGACAGATGCGAGATGCTGAGAAGGTGATGTCACAGATTTTACAGGAGTACCAGATGGTTAATTCCGCCAAGTCTCTCTTCCTCTACCTAACAACAGGAAGTTGTGGACAGGAAGAGGACATTCCGTGACGGGGTCACAGTGCAGAGTCCACTGCCACAGTCTATCCACTTCCACCCGTGTTAATGTTCAGACTTCAACGGCAGGGAAAAGGGAACTCTCAATGTTAAGAACATGGGAGTTTCGTATGGAGGTGCACTTATACACTCTGAGGGGTTAGGAGGTTAATTGTCTTGCCTCGTTAGGGTGCTTCCGGTGAAACTCCTTGATCTGCTTGAGCCGGTTGTAGAATTCGGCGAATTCGTTTGGTCCCGAGATGGCGTTCAGCTCGTCCTTCCTCATGCTGTGGATGAAAACGTGGAGAAGGGTTACACATCACTACCACCCACACTGCATCAGCAACACACACACACACACACACACACACACATCCTCTACTACCACCCACCCTGCATCAGCAACACACACACACACACATCCTTGATTACCACCCACCCGGCATCACACTCACACACACACACACACACACACACACACACACACACACACACACACACACACACACACACACACACACACACTACTACCATCCACCCACCTTCCCCTGCTAGTATTGAAATCGGTATAAATCATTATTGCGATTTCAAATTACCACAAGGAACTAATCAATTGCAACAACGCTATTGAAGTGGCACTCACCCGTCTTTGTCCTCATACGAATCTCTCACATTCCCACTCACTTCCATGTACCTCTGGGGGGAAAAAAGAAAAGAAAAAAGGTCCAGCTACGTTCGCGCTAATTATAGGCAAATACGTCAAATGTATAACTGAACAATGATACACAACTCGTACTTACATCCAGCATTGCTCGTGTCCGATGATCTGAGTTTATTTGGTCACGTAGCTAATAAAAATAACGAGAATACACCAATAAATATTTAAAAACATTAAAGCTCCACGTCTTCTTGTGCCATTAACTAGCTAGGTATCTGACAATACATTTCATAATGGCTCCAAAGCTAATGCAGGCTTGAAATGACATGTACGCCTTCTGCATAACATGCATTTAACCAATTAACTGGCAATGGCACCGGTTGGTAATCTAATTCTCAGACAAAAAGTTGGCAAGTTATATACATATAACATTAAACTACAGTTGGGCTCTTTATACAACTAACGTTAGCTGGCTAACAATCGTTAGCCAATATTCACCGCTTCATGTTTCAATAAACTTAGAGCTAAGGAAATGTTTTCCAGTTCGTTTATTTCCAATTCTATGGTTCAATTTAAAAAAAAGTACAGATAATATTTAAACTAGCCAGCTAATATACAACTTGTTAGGCTAGTTAACGTTACACCGGCGTATGGCGGAAGACTAACATTAGCCTGCTAGGCTAGCTAGACTACATATTCACCGTCGTTTTCTTGTGGAGCATTTCCTTTGTTTTTGCGTCCATTAGTCTTTCTTTTTCTTCATGGTAGCGCCGCTGTTGTTCCAAAATCGTCTCCATTTTATTTCAGAAAGAAATTACGGTTAACGTGGCAGAAAAGGAAAGGCCGGGTACATGCGAAAGCCTTTCTTCAGACTTTCCACGGCGCTGCGTAAAAAGTTCGCAGTCTCGCTGGTCACACAACACGACAAGTTCCCGTTCCGTCGGAAGTAGTCCCTCCCGTGCACCTCTCTACACGAAACAGGTTATTCACCGATTGGTTCCGTTTGTTTTCTGTCTAATCACACTGGCTGCTACTAGTTGCGTAGATATATGTCGTTTATAATAATTCAAAATAAATGTTAAGGTATTGATGTAATTTTTGAGAGTGATACATTCACTCAGTTACTGTGCTTGTCAACTGTAAGTAGGGAGGGCAAAGTGGAGCTTTAGAATGTAGACCGCTGTGTGTGCACGTGAGCTCGCCAATAGGTTTCTCACAGAACACGTAATTTGTCCACTTTTTTACTTTACAGTAGAGGTGATCAAACTTACAATAACTAAGTGCTAGTGTGTTCTAAGCCTTTACTGGTCCCTGTACGATGTTAGCATGATGTAGCTAGCATACGCGAATAGCACAAAGCCATACAATTTGCTTTTTAACGGCACTTGGTCATTCGAACGATATAAATAAAAGCATTCGATTAAGTTCGACGGCACCGGAATTTTCTGTCGTACCGTCCATAAATGGCAAAAGTCCCACCATAGGATTTATTTAAATCTTTAAAAGTTATACATTTTCTGAATCGTCATTAATTCATCTTGTTTCTATCAGTGATTCGGCGTGATCGGACAGTTCTGTAGCTATGTAAATGACGTCAGAAGGATACAGCACTGTTATTTGCTACCTAAACTTTGACGCACGCTCGAGAGCGTTAACATGATTGAAGTCTGACATGTCTATTGTCAAAATCCATTGAAACTATGAAAAAGTAACCAGGGACTTTAGACTTATAAGGCCGGACATACCGAGTACCCAGCAAAAATATTAACCTGGCTCCAGTCACACTTTTGACAGTTCGAACTGCCACCAACTGCCATGTATGAGCGCGTGAAGTAAACCAGCAAAAGCTATTGTTGTGTCACCATTTTCGAGCTCCATATACGTAAAGAATGGAATGGCAGTGAAATCTGCCTGTTTTTCGGTGCCGTCGGGGTCCAGCATTTAACATTGATGGAATGCTGGTAAAATGAGAGCTTAAAAGCCACAAAAACAGTCATTTTGTCACATTAAAATTCAACCTAAGCAGAATTATTGTCCACCACACGTTAATTTAAGGTTAAACTGAGATAATAATCATAATATTCATGTTGATTTCCGGAAATACATTTTTTGGTTGTCCTCCCTACTGTAAGTAGTGGAGTAGTTGCTACTATCAGTGCGTAGCCTATCTACTGTTAATACAGTTCACATTTGCTCTTTTGTATTAACAATAATTACGTTAATGTAAAAGGGAAAACACACGCCATAAATGATGCTACAGTGGTCTTTTGAAATATATATAATATATAAATATATATCTATGAATAGGATATTGGCCCAGAATAAATCCTGCGTGTCTAAGAGGATTATAAGATTTATTAGCCTAGAAGTGCTCACCCTTCAACTACCTGAACATTGCAGACAGGCCAGGCCGAATGAAAATCCTTCTTTTTCTTCTTTTTTAACGGGCATGAGCTACACTTCTTCCAAGACCGTAACTTACTGTATACAGTTGTCAAAGGTTAGTAACTCGTCCCAGCTATATAATACAACGCAGGGAAATAGCGGTCGGGAAAATATTAGGCTGGATAGTTGTGGGGCTGCGGTGATAACGAAGTGTTACACAAAAAAACAAATAACTGGTTTTCATTGTGATCTCTTTGGCGCACAACAAAATGTTAAGTATGAAATCAAACTTAAAAAAAAAGTCATTTTAATATTTATATTGAGCACTTATTGTTCATATTGTCGAATAATATAATGTGTACGGAGAAAAAATTTCAGGTTCGATTCCCTGGTTGAACGCTGCTGTTGTACCCTTAAGTAAGGCACTTAACCTGAATTGCTTCAGTATCCAGCTTCTATACTTCGTGAAACTGCTAAAACGTTGTATACGTCCCCTGTCTACTGGATTCATATGAAGACTGTTAGAGTTTGTCTGTACACTAATAGTATAGTTGATTTAACATTTTTAATTTTGCTGAGTATCCTTAAATTAATTAGTTACCTTTTTGTTAGTTCAAATAGACGCATGCACACCATGTGGCTTTTTAAATACCAGGCCTAATGCTTGGAAGGCAATTGCTAACGTTGGGTTATGCTTCATCCTTTTGCTTGTCGTTATGTGTTACACCAGGGCGTTTGCAGAACCTAATCGTGCTACAGTTCTGCAGATAATGGTGAGGTTAAGTCACTCTGAGGGGAGTTCCTTCACCACATGTTTGGGAAATATCCTACAGTCCACAGATGAATGGTGATGACTCATCCAACTGAGTCATGGAAATCTTTTTTTTTTTTTAACAGAATCTAATTGCATTTATACTTTATTTAAATTATAACGCACAATGAAGCCTACACAAGTCTACACGTCTTTGTTGTCTTGAAACCACACTAATAACAGTCCATAAAATATTATTGCTCATATATTTCTACTAATACTACAGTTGCACAACTATGTGCTATGTGTTATTGTGGCTGCGGTACAGTTCACTCCTACTAATCCGTTTATTGTTAGCACTGGCTTAGGTGGGGCTGTGGATTTTCATCTACTAGATTGAATGTGTCTCAGAAAACACAAGCCTCGGGTTAACCCTAGAAGGTCCAACATATTGACTACCCCTAGAACACACAACATGCGTACAAATAGGTACAAATGGACTTGTATTCCTGTGGACTTTGTTCTGGCTTAGGTGGGGTTGTGGATTTTTTTATTTGTTAACATGAATGAAACGTAAGCCTCTGGTTAACAGGGGAATTGAAAATAAAAATGATGTTGCTGTTCTCATTCTGTGGTGGCACGGATGGTGCAGTGGGTAGCACTGCCACCTCACAGCAAGGAGGTCCTGGGTTCGAATCCCCGTCGGCCGGGGCCTCTCTGTGTGGAGTTTGCATGTTCTCCCCGTGTTTGCGTGGGTTTCCTCCGGGTACTCCGGTTTCCTCCCACAGTCCAAAGACATGCAGGTTAGGCTGATTGGACAGTCTAAATTGCCCATAGGTGTGAGTGTGTGAGTGTGTGAGTGTGTGAGTGAATGGTGTGTGTGCCCTGCGATGGACTGGCGACCTGTCCAGGGTGTATTCCTGCCTTTCGCCCCGATGTATGCTGGGATAGGCTCCAGCCCCCCTGCGACCCTGTTCAGGATAAGTGGGGTGTACATAATGGATGGATGAATGTTCTCGTTCTGCTGGTTCATAGGTAAGAGGCGTGTGTGAGTAGCAGGCCATGGACATCGTCTGTTCTGCCACAGCATGTGCTCTGAGGGGCCTGCAGTGGGCCTGCAGGTTCTTATGGGTAAGAGATACTTTTCCGTGACATTACCGAAAAGAGCAATTCGATTTTAACGTTGTCCCACTATAACAAAGTTTTATTTTGTATGTTGGTATTCCACTGGTGGTGACATCATGTGTCTTTTGTACAAGTTGATCTCGTCTCTTTGCACAGAGCAGTTCAGATGAACTCATTTGCTCCTCTTTGGAGTGTGTGACATTTACTGTGCTGCTCGTTTGAACGGAAATAAAATTTTAATTTGCTGATAATATGTCTTTGCTGCAGGTCAATCCGTACAATGCTGCCAATCTCCCCGGAAAATCTGGAAGTGTTTGTGACTCCCAGTTTAAAAACATTACAGGTTAAAATTTTTTTTTTTTTTTTTTTAATGAATGACGACTGGTTAAATGGATAACATACATGCATGCTCTTTTTTACAGGGACGTGACTCAATATTGCATAATTGTTGTTTCAGTTCACAACTTCCCAGCTGGCACAAAACGTTCTCACAATTGCTGCAATCTGGCAATGTTAGAACATGTTATTTCAGGAACACTGTCAGAACATTTTAGAAGGTGTGTTAACTAGCCCACTGAACATCTAAAAATGTTACTTTAAAAACTACCAAACTACATCATTTTTGAACTACATCAAATAAAACAACAAAGAAGGTCACGGAAGGTGCTGTATGCAGGTAAGAGTTATGATGCCTTGACCAGCACAGGATGTGAAAAGCACTCCCTGATACAGTGATGTACCTACCCCCCTTATCCAGCAGGGGGTGGGGTTGCCATTCTACAGAATGAGTAAAAAAACAAATGAATTCCTGTTTGGTTAGCTTCTGCACAATGAGAGGAAGGGCAGGGTTTTGACCCCGTGTGTGTGTGTGTGTGTGTGTGTGTGTGTGTGTGTGTGTGTGTGTGTGTGTGTGTGTGTGTGTGTGTGTGTGTGTGTGTGTGTGTGTGTGTGTGTGTGTGTGTGTGTGTGTGTGTGTGTGTGTGTGTGTGTGTGTGTGTGTGTTTGGTTTGTGTGTGTGTGTGCGTGTGTGTGTGTGTGTATGTATGTGTGTGTATGTGTGTATGTGTGTGTGTGCGTGTGTGTGTGTGTGTATGCATGTGTTTGTGTGTGTGTGTGTGTGTATGCATGTGTTTGTGTGTGTGTGTGTGTGTGTGTGTGTCTGTGTGTGTGTGTGTATGCATGTGTTTGTGTATGCATGTGTTTGTGTGTTTGTGCATGTGTGTATGTGCATGGTGTGTGTATTTATGTGTGTGTGTGTGTTTGTGTATGGTGTGTGTGTACATGTGTGTGTGTACTTGTGTGTTTGTGCACATGTGCACATGTGTGTATGTGTATGGTGTGTGTATTCATGTGTGTGTGTTTGTGTATGATGTGTGTGTACGTATGTGTTTGTGCATGTGTGTACGTGTATGGTGTGTGTATTCATGTGTGTGTGTTTGTGTATGGTGTGTGTGTACGTGTGTGTTTGTATGTTTATGTGTGTGTGTATGTATGTGTTTGTGTGTTTGTGCATGTGTGTATGTGTTTGGTGTGTGTATTCATGTGTGTGTGTACGTGTGTGTGTGTTTGTGTATGTGTATGGTGTATGTGAATGTGTTTGTGTATGTGTGTGTGTTTGTGTGTGTGTATGGTGTGTGTGTGTGTGTGTGTACATGTGTATGTGTGTATGTGTGTGTGTTTGTGTGTGTGTGTATGTGTATGGTGTGTGTGTGTGTGTGTATGTGAGTGTGTTTGTGTGTGTATGTGTATGGTGTGTTTGTGTGTGTGTGTGTGTGTGTGTGTTTAGGTCCAGTGCCTGTGTGCAGGGGGAAACACGCCCGTCAGGAGCGTAGCGGTGTCCTCCACAGACAGCTGCTGAAGACAGAGAGGGAAATCCAGTGGCTGAAGTCTCAGCTGGCCAATGAGAGGCTGTCCTGGGAACAGAGGTTCCTGGAACTGCAGAGGAAACAGCAGGAGCTGAGGGAGCAGGTTCGCCCCCTGCAGAGACAACCAAGGACTTCTCCTCTGTCAAACATCAATACGTTTGTGTACCATTCATAAAGCATTTTCAGTTGAGATTCAAAATGCTTCAGCACACCCCTTTCAGCACCGGAATGGTGTTATACGTTGTTCGTCACCTTTACGCTAAAACATCACCACAGTAACGCAGGTTAATTAGAGGACCTGCCACTCATAACCACTTTTCCCAGGCACCATGTTCCTCGGGTAGTGAAACCAAACCGACTCAACAGGGTCTGTAGTCTGTTAACATTTGAAATAGAAGCATTCTGGTAAGTGGGTTCAGTGCACTGTTAAGAATTGCAGTAAAATTACGGTACTTTACTGGCAACAATCTGTAAAAATCATGGCTGGAATTTGGCAGTATTTATTTCCCCCAAATATCCATTTCTCCGCCCATGACTGGCTCAGACGCAGCGCATCTCTCCGTTTCTCTGTTCTGTGTTCCCCTACGTTTCCTTTTGTTTTTGTTTTGTCTGCCACCCTGCTGAGGCATGTTCCCGGCGGCGTTTTTGCGTGTGCATTTTCTTCCGTTGGCATTTTCTCACAGATCATATTGCTATTTTCCTTTTGTTTGCCTCATCAGGTTAATCTACAAGGTCCAAGTTCTTATCCGTGTGATCACTCCAGCACTTGCAACTGTACTTCTCTCTCGGGTCTTTCAGCGCACTTGTTGTTGTTCCTGGTTTTGGTTTTGCATTTTGTTGTACGTCGCTGTGGATAAGAGTGTCTGCCAAATGCCTGTAAAGTAAAAAATGTAAAGATCTTGAATTCATGCCAGTCTTTAATAAGATTTATGTATACAGTATGTAGGGCGGCCTGTAGTGTAGTGGTTAAGGTAAATGACTGGGACACGCAAGGTCAGTGGTTCTAATCCCGGTGTAGCCACAATAAGATCCGCACAGCCGTTGGGCCCTTGAGCAAGGCCCTTAACCCTGCATTGCTCCAGGGGAGGATTGTCTCCTGCTTAGTCTAATCAACTGTACGTCGCTCTGGATAAGAGAGTCTGCCAAATGCCAATAATGTAATGTAATGTATGGACTTAGTAAGACAACAAACATTCAGGCATAGCCAGTGTTTAGTTTAGTCTTGACTGATATTGTGAATCTGTGTTCTATATTTGCCGTCTTATCATTGGAATGTACTTTGTTAGCTATATATATATATATGTACGTGAATTGTTTCGCCGTCTTTCGCACATATATAGTAAACTACGCAAGTAGTCTCTTCTCACCGCTAACCCTAACACTGACACGCCCAATTTTAACACCTTTTCTTTGTCCAAGGCGCGCACACATCCTACTAACTTCCCGTTAGTTTATCTGTTCTGTGTTTGTACGTTTGTTTAATAAATATATTTCATTAAACACGGTGTCTGTATTGGCATCACATAGACATGAGAGCCGAGTTAAAGCAGCCTTTCGAAGAACTTCCAACCTTCAGGTTATCGGTATGTTTAATCATTAATATTGGTTATTTTAATTATTAATTAAAATACTACATTTGTGGTTGGATATTTCTGATGACAGTAATTTTGTGAGACTGATTACTTTTTGCAGTTATACTGCTACATAACATTAATTGGCGCCCCGGTTTCGTATAGAGTTCCCTACGTTATTTGGCGGCCCGTGCGAGGACCCTACGCTGTTGTAATGTGTGGTTATTTGCGTTAGTCACCTTCCCGTCAGCTTCGACCAGTCTGGCCCTTCTCCTCTGACCTCTCTCATTAACAACATGGTATTGCCTGCAGAACTGCTGCTCACTGGATGTTTTTTGTTTTTTTTCCACCATTCTCCGCAAAAGCCAGAGACTGTTGTACGTCAAAATCCCAGGAGATTCTGAGATATGCAAACCACCCTGTCTGGCACCAACAATCATTCCGGGTCACTTGGATCACTCTTCTTCCCCATTCTGACATTTGGTCTGAAAAACGGCTGAACCTCTTGACCAATTCTGCATGCTTTCATGCATTTAGTTGCTGCTTACATGATTGGCTGATGTAAATATTAGCATTAACGAGCTGGTGTACAGGTCTACCGAATAAAGTGCTCAAAAAACGCTGTCAGTCTCCCATGAACAGGTGGTGCCCTCTGCGTGTTTCGCTGTATCCATGAAGTTTAAGTGCGGAGGCGCTGACATGAGGATTGTGTCTGTGTACACTTGGCTCAGTTTCGAGGTGTGTCATGTACTAACGATCAGTCTTTTGGCCCTCGGCTATGCATTGGAACATGCGTGTCATGGGCGTGTGTCTGGAAGATGTGGAAAGATGGGGAGTTCAAAGAGTCCCCGGCTCCTGAGAGAAGTGCTACATAGCACACGGAAAAACTCCCCACCCTCCTCACGCCTTTCCACCCTGCTGGCTTCTAAAACCTTCATCGGGAGCCGGAGACTTCCTCAAGGGGGAGCTAGATAAGGATGAGTCCACAATGGCAGGAACCTGACAGATATGGAGGCCGAGAAGGTATGAAGAGAGCCTAGAAAGGTACAAATGCTTGTTGCTGGGGCGGTAACGCCTAGGCAGCAATATATAATTATTGCTTAGAAACGTACTACTTTGCACCAAAGGAGACCGTACTCTCAGGGTACGTTTGGGAAATTTGATCTTTGAAGAACAAAAATGTTACCTCCACTGTCGCACTTTATTTCTGAGAGCGTACGCCTTGCATGTATCCCACAGTTCTCTGCCTCCATCGCTGTCCGGTTTGTAGGGGTGGGTGTGAACTGGCCTGTAATCCTGACATGAGTTTTGAGGACAGGAGCATGATCTTTTTTATTTATTTTTTATCTTTTCTTCTCTTCCCTTCCCCCTCCAGATGTTCCCGAGATAAGAACGTGATGGCGAGACCAGTTCTTAAACGGTTCCTGATCGTTTTTTTATTTTTTTTATATTTTTTTTAATCAGGGCTGTTTTTCGTTCACCTTTATCTTCTCCCCTCTGCCTTTCCGTCCTTCCACGTACAACAGGCCTCAGAACATCGTTCGCCTGAAACATGAAACGTGAAACGGTGATAACGATCTTCACACTCCGGCCCTGCTTTACGTGTCCAACGAAACTCACGTGTGAGTGTACGTTTCATATTTCCAGCCTGCTTTGCCGTGAGCAGCCGCGAGTCAACTGCCCTAAAGAAATGATTCATGGCATTTTGTGATTTGTTCACGATATGAAAATTCTGCCTTACCTCGGCTGTACATGAAAGCTCTTTTGCTGATTTGTCGATTTGGCAGCCATTGCCACAACTGTTACTGTGGTTGACCTGTAGCCTTGTGGTTAAGGTAAAGGACTGGGACGCGCAAGGTCGGTGGTTCTAATCCCGGTGTAGCCACAATAAGATCCGCACAGCCGCTGGGCCCTTGAGCAAGGCCCTTAACCCTGCATTGCTCCAGGGGAGGATTGTCTCCTGCTTAGTCTAATCAACTGTACGTCGCTCTGGATAAGAGCATCTGGCAAATGCCAATAATGTCATGTAATGTAATGTAACAAGGTCAGCCAGATAAGGGCAAGTTCTCGACACCGGAAGATGAAATAAACGTCAAAGTCCTGCTTTTACGAAGAATCATTGATAGATATCGAGGGCTCTGGTTTCTTCTTCCGCATTCTTCGTGTTAAAGGTGCCGGTCTGTCTGGCTTTGTGAAAGGAAATGAGCGATTTTTTATGAATAGAGATTTATAGTTTGTCACAGGACTTGCCCTGATGTAAAATCCAGCTATGCCAGCTTGAAAATTGAGCCGGTCAAGCTGGTCATGAAGCTGGTCTAGCTGGGTATGAGCTGGTCAACCAGCATAGCCAAGCTGGTCAAAACAGTGGTCTAGCTGTCTGGGTCAATCAGCTGGTGCTGGTAGCTTAGCTTGAGCTGGTCAAGCCATGTCAGTCTGGAAGCTCGTCTGAACTAATCAACCAGCTACCAGCTGTTTCAAAACCAAGCTTCAGCTATGTTTTCAGCAGGGTGGCACATTGCTCATGACTGAACACCTTGCTAATGGAACGGCGTGCGGTCTGTAACGCAAGCAAAGTTAATCTCGTGGATTCGCCCTTCAAAAATGGTCTCAGCCCATTGGGGTTTGCAGCCTGAAAATGACCGAATATCCGGCAAACCCCGTCTCTGCACGCATCACTGTCCCACAGCATTTCTCACCGTAACAGTCAGGCACGTATCTACCCCTGCATATCCCCTCCAGTGTGTACTGCCCCCCCCTCATCATCCTGCCCCCACCCCCCTGTGCACATGAGACTAAGCTATTATGACCTGTACGTCACAAAGTTATTTTTGTAAAAAGAAATGCCTGACAAACATTCCGAGCCATTGGCCCACATAATGAGCGAGCACACATGAATTTTTAACTTCCGCTTCTCAGCAAGATGCAGCCTAAGCCCTGTTCACGGGGGTATTCATTAACTATTTGCAACCAGCATTGCACCTACTGTAGCATTTCTGTGTGGTTTAACTGGTGTGTGGTTTTTCCATTTGATTGATGTAACGATGACGATGTAACTTGTACAGCAAGTGGACTTGTTTCAGCATTTTGGGAGTGGCTGCTCTAACCCGACGGGATGGTAAATAATCCACGGCCCCTTGTGGGTTTCGTCTGGGAGGTTCTGAGGAAGGTGCCATGTTTCACCTGGAGCACACAGTTCTCAGTCCAGTGCTGTGGCAGGCCCTTGACAGAACAAGCCTTCTGAAGAGCAGAAGGTTTCTTGGCATGTGTTCTAGAACTCTGCTGTGGTTGGGTGCTCCAGAGGGCGACGCTTGATTGGACGAAGAGATGGGGCTTCCTCCTGGGGGCGGAGCTAGAGACCGGAGGGCAGGGCGATAGGGCGATGGGGCCAGTGAGGGGCGGAGCTTCATCGGGTGTTTCTGCCTCCCAGGTCCTGAGTCCAACACTGATCCTGGTCCCTCCTGGCCTCCCTTCCCCTCCCCAAACACAGAACTGTCTCAGAGGGTACTGTACCACACCTGGGCGGGGCTTTGGTGGGGATAACTTTAATTACAGACCTAATACCGGCCCCTGGGGGACACCGTGCACACACACACACACACACACACACACACACACGCACACACACACCGCTGCGTTTCAGGTACACACACATACATACACACACACACACACACACACATACACACATATGCACACACATACATACACATACACACATAGACACATACACACACACACACACACACATACATACACATGCACACATAGACACACACACACACACACACACACATACATACACACACACACACACACACACACACACACACACACACATACATACACATGCACACATAGACACATAGACACACACACACACACATACACACTGCTGCGTTTCAGGCACACACACACATACATACACATGCACACATAGACACATACACACACACACACATAGACACATAGATACATACACATACACACATAGACACATAGACACACACACACACACATACACACTGCTGCGTTTCAGGCACACACACACATACACACATACACACACACATACATACACATGCACACATAGACACATACACACACACACACATAGACACATAGATACATACACATACACACATAGACACATAGACACACACACACACACATACACACTGCTGCGTTTCAGGCACACACACACATACACACACACACACATAGATACATACACATACACACATAGACACATAGACACACACACACACACATACACACTGCTGCGTTTCAGGCACACACACACATACACACACACACACATAGATACATATACACACATATGCACACACACACACATATACACACATATGCACACACATACATACACATGCACACATAGACACACACACACACACACACACACACATAGACACACATACATACACACACACACATACACACATACATACACATGCACACATAGACACACACACACACACACACACGCACACACACACACACATACACACACATACACACACACATACACACACACACACACACACACACACATACACACATATGCACACACATACATACACATACACACACACACACATACATACACATGCACACATAGACACATACACACACACACACACACATACACACATATGCACACACACACATACACACATATGCACACACATACATACACATACACACATAGACACACACACACACACACACATACATACACATACACACATAGACACACACACACACACATACACACACTGCTGCGTTTCAGGCCTGCACAAGCTCCAACATCAGACCCAGACGTTTGAGAGCGAGCTCGCACTATATGCAAATACCCGACAGACAGGCTGCGCTTCTGAATCGTTCTCTTTCTTGGCTCATCTCAACCTGGGGTGCGAAAACAAATCTGCCCGCTCCCTCCCAACCAAGCGGCAGAATCGGACAGGTGTCCTGTATGATCCCCTTAAGAACGCAAAGGTGTCAAATCTGTCCACACCCCTTATTAAATCCAAACAACTACAGAGTTTTGACGAGACAGTTGACAGTCTATCGCTGAAATGTGTCTCCACACCTGGAACAAAACTACGACTAAAGAATACTAAATACAGCAAGGGGTTTCCCAGTGTTCTTAGTATTTCCTGGCAGCTTCTGCTCTTAACTGTTTTGTGTACACAATCATTTTTTGATGTGTTTGTGAAGACACATGAGGTACGGCTGCATCGTTGGTGAAAGCGGTTTACTGGGGCCTCTTACACCGCTGCTTAGAAAAGGTTACATTACATTACTGCCATTTTGGCGGACGCTCTTATCCAGAGCGACGTACAGTTGATTAGACTAAGCAGGAGACAATCCTCCCCTGGAGCAATGCAGGGTTAAGGGCCTTGCTCAGGGGCCCAACGGCTGTGCGGATCTTATTGTGGCTACACCGAGATTAGAACCACCGACCCCGTGTGTCCCAGTCCTTTACCTTAACCACTACGCTACAGGCCGCCCTGAAAGGCCCTGAGACACTTCACATGGTGACAGAAGGGAAGAAAACATTAGCGAGAAAAAACTTCTCGACGAGTCGAGGGAGGATCCCTCGGGAGGAACCCGGCTATATCACCGCGCTCAGATGGTAACGGTTGCGGTATTAAATTAGCAGGTAATCGAGAACGTCCACATGGAGGATGTAGAGCAGGGGTCACCGGCACAGTGCCCGCGGGCACCAGGTCACCCCCAAGGACCACATGAGTCGCCCGCAGGCCTGTTCTAAAAATAGCGCAACTCACTCGTGAGCTGCATCTAAAATTAAATTTTATTCTGTTGCTATTTTTTTTAAATCACACTTGCATTTTTATAGATTTAAAAATGACAATATCTTAAAAATATGTTTATTATACATGAAGTTTAGGTAAGTTTAGGTGAACTCTGACCTACTCTAGTTCAAAGATCAGTATTGTGCGTGTGACAAAACAAACTGGTAGCCCTTAGTATGACTCAGTACCCATGAAGTAGCGCTCAGTTTCAGAAAGGTTGGTGACCCCTGATGTAGAGCATGAGCTCCAGCGTGTGGTAAACGTGGACACACCGTGCCGAGAAATGCCGTCTGTTTGCAGGGTCCAGGGTCGTTTCTCTCCTACATTTACGGTCCGTACTTCAGCGCTGCCACGGGATCGTAATCTGTCAGCGTCTGTGTCACATCGTTATTACGTCTAATTAACTATGACCAAGTACCTGCGGTGGCACGTCAGGCCACGGACAGACAATCATGGAAACAATATTCCTTTTTTTTTTTTTTTATTCACCCGACATTCATATTGACAAGTACGGTCATTAGATCTTCAAAGCTGGTTATCATTAGAATTGAGGTTGAAAAAAGAAAATACATTTTGTGAAGTTAATTAAACTTAAACGTATGAAACGGTTATCAGTGTGCACGTATTATGGCTAATTATTAAGGAATATAGCGTTTCAAACTAATAGAATGACAAAATGCCATTTTAAATGAAGTAACGGGTGATCTCTTATGTTAACAGCTATGAACTGATGACAAATGATGAATAAATATTACACACACGCTTAAGGGGAAAGGGCCACTGAAAAGCACTTTTTCCTGAAAGAGAGAAATCCTGTTTGGGCCCTCGCTATGGCTTTTCAGCGTTTCTGCAACTCATCGCGTTGCCAATCGATCTGCAGGGTCTCCGTTAGCGCTGTGTGAACAAGCAGCGGGGAGAGCCCCGTCCAGCGTAGCCGTGTGTTTGTTCACCCAGCCCCGTCCAGCGTAGCCGTGTGTTTGTTCACCCAGCCCCGTCCAGCGTAGCCGTGTGTTTGTTCACCCAGCCCCGTCCAGCGTAGCCGTGTGTTTGTTCACCCAGCCCAGTCCAGCGTAGCCGTGTGTTTGTTCACGCAGCCCTGTCCAGCGTAGCCGTGTGTTTGTTCACCCAGCCCTGTCCAGCGTAGCCGTGTGTTTGTTCACCCAGCCCTGTCCAGCGTAGCCGTGTGTTTGTTCACCCAGCCCCGTCCAGCATGGCCGTGTGTTTGTTCACCCAGCCCTGTCCAGCGTAGCCGTGTGTTTGTTCACCCAGCCCTGTCCAGCGTAGCCGTGTGTTTGTTCACCCAGCCCTGTCCAGCGTAGCCGTGTGTTTGTTCACCCAGCCCTGTCCAGCGTAGCCGTGTGTTTGTTCACCCAGCCCTGTCCAGCGTAGCCGTGTGTTTGTTCACCCAGCCCTGTCCAGCGTAGCCGTGTGTTTGTTCACCCAGCCCTGTCCAGCGTAGCCGTGTGTTTGTTCACCCAGCCCCGTCCAGCGTAGCCGTGTGTTTGTTCACCCAGCCCTGTCCAGCGTAGCCGTGTGTTTGTTCACGCGGCCCTGTCCAGCGTAGCCGTGTGTTTGTTCACCCAGCCCTGTCCAGCGTAGCCGTGTGTTTGTTCACCCAGCCCTGTCCAGCGTAGCCGTGTGTTTGCTCACCCAGCCCTGTCCAGCGTAGCCGTGTGTTTGCTCACCCAGCCCTGTCCAGCGTAGCCGTGTGTTTGTTCACCCAGCCCCGTCCAGCGTAGCCGTGTGTTTGTTCACCCAGCCCTGTCCAGCGTAGCCGTGTGTTTGTTCACCCAGCCCCGTCCAGCGTAGCCGTGTGTTTGTTCACCCAGCCCTGTCCAGCGTAGCCGTGTGTTTGTTCACCCAGCCCTGTCCAGCGTAGCCGTGTGTTTGTTCACCCAGCCCTGTCCAGCGTAGCCGTGTGTTTGTTCACGCGGCCGGCCAACCCGCACAGGCGGGGACCGGGAGTCTCACGGGACGACAGTGAGGTTGTGAAACGGGGCCGTAATTTAGGAGAGACGTTCGAGGGCTCTGTAAGTCCGCCCTAATGGGCCACAGCAATCCTTCTGAAACGAGTAGGCCATATATCCTTCATGTCACGCCCCCAGGGGAGGCAAAAAACCTGCTCCTTTAATGGCCCTGCTGTTAAAGCACTGACGTCTCAAGTCTACCTGGTCATTGACTGGCGCCTTGATTTAGAAATTTGCCTTTTGAGCAATACAGCTTACAGCAATCAAAATAGTTTTGTCAGTGTTGCACATTATTTTGAAATTCTTTCAAAGTCAACATCTCCTGCAAGGGATCCTTATCCCTTATTTGTCTTAATGGGCCCCATAAATTGCCAAAAAGAAATCCTTGAGTGACATACCTGCTTCCTGTTGGAGCATTTCTTGTTCAAACACCCTCTGACATCTCCACGATACAGCTCTCGTTATGACAGAACGCGCCTCGGTGACTGCTTTAAACAAAGGGCCTTTCTGTAAACCCTTAAACCCTGAAAAATAATCACGTGAAATTCCCTTTTTCAAATTTAAAAACCACAATTTCACGTTTAACATTTTCTGATGTGAATTAAAATATTGACATGTGGAAAAAAAAAACTGGACATTCTCACATCCCATTGCCTTGTTATTTTTACGTGAATTAAAATATTCACACGTGAAAAGAGAACAGGTCGCATTGAATCAGTTGTGTCTTCACACGCTCACGTCACCGATTTTTTTAAAACGTTAACTAAAACGTTAACTATTTAATTTGTGAAACTTTCCATATGACTTTCCGTTCACATAATGTACTCTTCACATGTTGGACGTTCACATGCTGTTTTTTGTATATCCGTATGCCAGAGTTACTGAGAGCAGGTGCTGGAGACCAGCCGCACGCTCCCTCCAATCAGGGACCAGTTTATATGTCTAGTACCGATGCTCAGAGCCCTTCTGGCCACGTGATAGGAGCAGAAGGGAGTGACATCACTGCTTGTCTTCACTGCTTTGCAGCAGGCAGGTTGGCAGCCTCCTGAACTCCGGTAAAAACCCTGCAAAGCCACGACGTCATAACATTACATTGCTCTAGTGCACGGAATGGGCTCTATGGTCTGGTATCTGTTAACATTACATTACATTGTTCTAGTGCACGGAATGGGCTCTATGGTCTGGTATCTGTTAACATTACATTACATTGTTCTAGTGCATGGAATGGGTTCTATGGTCTGGTATCTGTTAACATTACATTAATGACATTTGGCAGACGCCCTTATCCAGAGCGACATACAGTTGATTAGCCCGCGCCAGTTTTATCCAGTGATGATTTTACAGGGCAGCAGTTGAGTCATTACATTACATTATTGGCATTTAGCAGATGCTCTTATCCAGAGAGACGTAGAGTTGATTAGATTAAGCAGGAGACAAGGGCCCAACGGCTGTGCGGATCTTATTGTGGCTACAGCGGGGATCAAACCACCGGCCTTGCGTGTCCCAGTCATGTACCTTAACCACTACACTACAGGCTGCCCCAGTCATGTACCTTAGCCACTAGGCTACAGGCTGCCCCAGTCAAGTACCTTAGCCACTAGGCTACAGGCTGCCCCAGTCATGTACCTTAGCCACTAGGCTACAGGCTGCCCCAGTCATGTACCTTAGCCACTAGGCTACAGGCTGCCCCAGTCATGTACCTTAGTCACTAGGCTACAGGCTGCCCCAGTCATGTACCTTAGCCACTAGGCTACAGGCTGCCCCAGTCATGTACCTTAGCCACTAGGCTACAGTCTGCCCCAGTCATGTACCTTAGCCACTAGGCTACAGGCTGCCCTGCTACCCGACCAGGAGTTCCTAACTGAGCACGCCCATGAGCACACAACTACTGGTGTAATACTAGGTGGTTTAAGCCTTGTAATGAAGCCCTGAAGCAGGGACCATGAACTCTGGTCCTCGAAATCCAAATCCAAAACTAGTTTTCTTTTCTCTCAGGAAATTAGTGCTACTGATTGGCCAGACTCCCGTTTTCACACCTGACTGCCAGGTAAACGGAGGGTGGACAACCAGCAGCTCTCCCTGAGTTAAAGGCTTGTGCATGTTCAAAACCCAATACTTAGCAAAACACACATACTACATTTCAATGAAAATCAGGCTACGAGTAGTATGCGGTTTCAAACGCAGCCGTGCCCTCACGTTTGACACGCTGATGATGTTGTGGGAATCGTGCTGGCGGGGGACAAAGCCAGGGCCCCAGAAATGATGTGATTGGCTGCGTGCTCCTGGGTCACCACCGCGCGCCTCTGACCCAGATCTCTGCATGCGCGGCAGGAAGTGTGAGCCAGCTCACGCCAGCACAGCGATCTCAGCAGAAACACAAACTGCCCAAACTGTGTTCTCAAAACTGTGAGGAACTCAGCGACACCTCTCTCTCCCTCCCCCCCGATCCCCCCGTCCTCTTCCCTCTCTCTCTCTCTTTCTCTCTCTTTGTCTCTCTTCCTCTCTCTCTTTCTCTCGCTCCCCCTCTCTCTCTCTTTCTCTCTCTCCATCTCTTTCTCTCTCTCTTCCTCTGGCTCTCTCTCTTCCTCTCTCTTTCTCTCTCATCATCTCTTGCTCTCTCTCTCTCTCTCTCTTCCTCTCTCTCTTTCTCTCTCTCCTCCTCTCTCTTTCTCTCTCTCTCTCCATCTCTTTCTCTCTCTCTTCCTCTGGCTCTCTCTCTTCCTCTCTCTTTCTCTCTCATCATCTCTTCCTCTCTCTCTTCCTCTCTCTCTCTCCCTCTCTCTCTTTCTCTCTCTCCTCCTCTCTCTCTTTCTCTCTCTCCATCTCTTTCTCTCTCTCTTCCTCTCGCTCTCTCTCTTCCTCTCTCTTTGTCTCTCATCATCTCTTGCTCTCTCTCTTCCTCTTTCTCTCTCTCTCTCTCTCTCCCCCTTTATCACTTCACTGATCTGAAGTGAGCACTTGATTGGCTGAGAGGCCTCTGCCACAGTGCTCATGTTCTACAGATCAGATTAAGGGGCTGTGGATTTGGCTTGTTTCTGCAACATCAAGAGCGTGAAGTCCGGACTCGTGTTCTTGTGAAGTACGTTCTCATCAAGTTTGCTTGGGAGACCGCACCTTTGAAGAACACAAGGACAGAGAACGCAGTTAAATGCATTTCAGATGCACTGCGTGCTGGTGGCGTGCGGATATGCTACCGCAATGCTTAAAATGAGATCAAATTAATAAATAATTATGCATATTTCTCACCTCATTTTCAATCTTAGAAAGATTTTAGCAACGTGTTTTGGTGGAATGAGAGAACTGACAAGTCCTGGGCTTGCCTCATGTCTTCTGCAATTGCGCAATGAATTGTGGGATATCACGTCAGTTCTGATTGGGCAATGACGCATCGGCTTTCCTTCTTCCTGGATTTGAACATAAAAGCTCTTCTTGTTCTCTGTTTCCACGGATACTCGCCGTATACGGGACTGACGTGTTGCAAGACACAATTTCGCCCAATGAGAAGCATTTGTTACACAGCAGGGCGGGGCTTATCTTGATCATACATGCATTGATACCAAAGTATTTCCGTGATGAGTTAATTCTGATCAGGCATAACCACAGTGGCCTCGGTGGGATCCACCTAAAGCCCAGCTGGCAGAGGGAAAACGCAAGGGAAGTCCGCCTCCGATGAGAACTTCCTTCTACCCAGCCGATTGGAAGCATTTCATAATTTCGGAATAATTTCGCCTCAGTCACCTGTTCGTTCTGCTCTGGCTGGGAGCCGGTGTGGGCCTGGGGGTCGGTCGGCCCCAGGACCGCAGGTTAAAGATGGTGCTTCATAGGGAAAGTCCCCTGACTACACTGGGCACGCACAAGGAAGCTGAGCAGTTGGTGGGGAAAAGGTGATCGTTTCCCTTCGCTCATGTTTCAACATAGCTCCTTTTCAAAAATAAAAGGATAGTATCACGTCCACATTTGTCCAACGGCAGCACAGCAGGAATCACAAAGTGGTTCCTATCTTTACTCTCTGGTCCATTGCCGTGCAATGAAAGTTAGATAACGTTAGGTTTTGTGTTTTTTTATTAATGCATTGTATTCTGTTCATGTCGTTAGCATTTCTGTGTTTTTGTTTCCTCTGTCCGACCCATCGCCTGTGACCGCTACTACTCTTTGGATTACCATTGATACATCTGTTTGCTGGAAATCTGACCCATTGCCTGGACTATCTATTACGAACTACCTTATCCCTGCTGTGTCTGTTTGCTGGCTTCTGACCTTCACTTGTTCAAACTGCATTGAGAAAATAAAGACTTTGCTAACTAAAGAACTTAAGTCATGGTCTTGCTTGTGGACCCCCAGTTCTGAGTGCCTGATAGATAATGGACGGATGGATGGATGGAACAAGATACATTACATTACATTATTGGCATTTGGCAGACGCTCTAATCCAGAGCGACATACAGTTGATTAGACTAAGCAGGAGACAATCCTCCCCTGGAGCAATGCAGGGTTAAGGGCCTTGCTCAAGGGCCCAACGGCTGTGCGGATCTTATTGTGGCTAGACCGGGATTAGAACCACTGACCTTGCGTGTCCCAGTCATTTACCTTAACAACTACGCTACAGGCCACAGATCCGCATTCATTAATTGTATTTTACTGAGTTTGTCTGAAGTACTATAACCTAAGAAATACTGCAAACAAACCCTGCCTTCTGGTCCTCTTGGTTGGCTCAATTCTCCAATTGCACCAGGCAAGATCACGCATGCATAAGCATGTGACCTTGGACTGGGGAGTTGCAGAAGTTGCAGGTTTAATTCCGAGGTGTGATGCTTGTACCGAAGGCACGTACCTAAATCACTCCAGGAAACCTCCAGCCCTGAGGTGTAAATGTGTTATCAGAGAAAATCGGGAAAATCGGGTTGAAAGCCTAATCTTAGCTCCTAAATGTAAAAGCCGTGCAAACTTTTCACGTGTGGCCAAATGTGTGCAGTGCCAACAGAACTGCAGTTACAAATCAACTTGGCATCTTCTGTTAAACCGGAAATTCCCCCCAAAAAGGGGAGGGCGTCATGGTGAGGGTTGCAGGAACAAGGCACAGTGCAGGATATACACTTTATTCGGTATTTATTTATTTATTAAGCTGAGCTTGATGGAATCAGTTTTCGTACCACTGATTTAAATGTGAATGCCTTAACTGTGGTCTGTGACATACAGTGGTTATAACAAATGCTTTATTGGGTTATCTGTAACTATTGGGACATGACAAGGCTAATTGTAACCATGGGGATTTGACAACAGTACTGATATATCAGCTGTATACAATAGCACTGTCCTTAAAACCGAGTTCAAATGTTTAAAGCGAGTAATTGGAGGCTTAAGCACCAGTTCAAGAGCATGTTAACAAATCTCTGTAAAAAAAAAAAAAAAGCCCCCAAGGCTTCCAAGAGTGTGTATGTGGTCCGCGAACTCATGAAAACATCGCAACAGGTTCCAGCCTGCCAAATTTGTATGTTTCAATTTGCACATACTGTACTATACGTCGGGGAGCTTAGGATAATATAGGTGAGGCCAACTTTCCCGCAACGTCACGTTAATGTGGTGACAGCGCTGTGCCTCTTTGCGTTTTGGCGCCACGAAAGTAATTTTTTAAATAACCGTGACCGCCACAGACTCAAAATATACGCCATTTAAGTAACCGTCTTGTGAATTATGAGACTGTATAGATTGCGAGCAAGTAGAAACTGTGAGCCGTCCTGGAGTATAACTAGCGCAGCTGGGGCACGTTGGAACGCCGGGTCCCAACATGCCGCCTGTTATAAATGCAACAGCCACAATAACCTTTAATGTAACGTTGTATATTCCATGTAGACCATGCGTTCATTCACTCGCTCTAATAAATTCCTTACGAGATATCAATGTCATATAAATGGCGTCATATACGGTTAGTACACACAACATTATAGGCAATTTCTACAATACAATTTTCAGACGAAACGGTAAGAAATGTTGGATTGAAGAGCTTTTGACCATTAAAACCGTAGACGGGGCACGATCAGCTCCCTCTCGCTGCTTTTCGACTGAACTGTAATTGCCAAGAATGTTCTAGAACTGTACCGGTGGTCTATTGTCGTAGCAAAGACATGCATCTTCTTTCTGGTTTCAAAATATTTGCTCTAATGTGTCTATACGTCTCCACGTCAGCGTTGGTTTTCGGAAATCCAAAAGCAGCTGGCTTCTGATACGTTTCCGTGCAGGGTACTGACAGACGATTGGAGAATGTTTACATAGCCTTAATTGGCCATAAAGCCGGCTACGTGGTAGCAAAAATGTAGATAATACAGGAAGATTTAGCATTCAACCAACCAATTAGAAACATTTAATGCGCTTGTGTGCTCTTATTTGAGTTAGTGTCGCCTTCCTGTCAGCTTGAACCAGTGTGGTCATTATCCTCTGATCTGTCTCATTAACAAGGTTTTTTTGGGCCACGTTTTTTTCCGCACAATTCTCTGTAAAATTCAAGGGGATCAGCAGTTTCTGAGAAACTCTAACCACCGTGTAGGGCACCAGCAGTCATTCCACGGTCAAAGGCGCTTAGATTTCTTCCCCCATTCTGATGTTTGGTCTGAACAACAACTGAACCTCTCAACCAGCCAACCATGCCTGCACGCGTTTATGTATTGGGTTGCTGCTACATGATTGGCTGATGAGATGGTTGCATTAACGAGCTGGTGTACAGGTTTATTACTCCTAATAAAGTGGTCACCGAGTGTATACGGCATCGTTATCGACCGCATGGAGTCAAAGAGCCTGGTTTTAAAAACAGCTTTTCGCAGCTCACAGTCAGGTGTGAACCCAGCGCGTGATCTATGGGGCCGGAAAGGAAAGGAGATAATAATTACGCAGCGTCGTGGTGAAGCCTCGCTCGCTCGCTCGTAGTCACAACGAAACAAAGACAGGTCAGGGGGGGGGAGGTCAATTCGAAGAACTCTCCATAAATCGCAAGTCGGCTAAGTGGAAATGAGGTGAGAACAGGAAGATTCATGTTCAGATCGCGGTGGAGGGGTTCGGAATGAAAAACGACACGTGGCATTTTCACCAAACGAGCTCCCGGTAAACAACTTAACTCCGCAGAAAATACGTGTATTGAGCAATGATTTGTAGCCCTAAGCAACTGTCAGTGTCGCATTTTTCAGACGGAAAACCACGAGATGAGGGCCTGTCCATATTACATGGTAAAGTAAGCAACCGCGCGGACAGGCGAAGAACGGGTGCATTCATGCTAATACTCTGATCTTACCCTGATTGTGGCAATAGTCTGATTACGCAAGCACCTTTATCTGTGACCAGTCTCATCTGAAAAGGGACGGTGTGGGTTTTTGTTTTAGCCCACCTGATTCAACTACTGTACTTAGCTAATCCTGGTCTTCAATCAAGACTTTGATATGTAGAATCTGGGCCACGTTCAGCCCCGACAAAACGTTTATTCAAACAGAAACGATGGCATGCTGAACATTGCGTTGCAAATTGCTTTTCCATTGGGAGAAAACAGAAACCGTAGCAAAATGTAGCAAAACATTTAAACATGCCCCATGTGTCTCTGCCTCCCTGTTGCGGGGGTGGGGATGGGGTTTTAAATAAATACAAAAATGTAAATAAAATTGAAAAAATATTTAACTTATTTAATAATTAAGAATATACATTGACACAAAATTGCCCCCTCACTGTGTAGAAAATCACCCAACGATCAGACAGGAATACTGACACTGAAACTAACAAGCAGCCTGTCAGTTAAGTGTACTGATTTTCACTTTCTGTCTCTACACTCTACCTTGGTGCTTGGCTCACATCCAAAGTAAACTCATTGGCAGCAGGCCTGACATGTTTGACTTGTGCCATTTTATTGTAACAGCACGTCTTCCCCCTGTGATCCATGGGGTCTGCAGGTAGATGGTGGTCTCAAACCTGCTGCCATTGAGGGACGTCTTTCATTCCAACCAATTAATATGGAAGTGTTCAGGTCATCGGACTGATTAATTAACAACTACAATAGTTACTAATGCTAATTCACACTGATCTAAGAGGTCCCACACACGAATCGCGCCAGTGACTTTCATGATTGACAGCTCATTAGCTCAGGCCGTTTAGGTCGTGTCAGTTCACCGGACAGTGCTGGCTGAAGGCGCGGGCTAAACTGGGAAGGTATGGCTGAAATCTCGCCACAGATAAGTTTGCATTCTGTGGATTGTCAAAGAGGCTGAAGGAGGCGACGAGCAGGTTTTCAGTCAAAGGCCTATAAGACGAATGCCACGTTTGGAAGTTTCTAGAAAGGGCCGTATCTGTTGCTAGTTTTCAAACCAACTTCTGCCCTTAATGAACTAACTAGCCCTATACATTTGCAACGTTTGATATTTTGTCTACATCTCTCGTTGACAGCCGAAGGCTGTTGTTATGTCGCTATTCGAAGCGTTTCGCTGTGATCTAATCTAACCGAGTGAACCAGTGTTGTTTGTGTGTTCAGCCAATCAGGTCATTTCTGCTGGAAACGCAAGCCTGCTTGCACATCGGCCCCTGAAGGCACCCCTGAAGGCACACCGACCCCTGAAGGCTGTCCCTGCCCATCCCTGTTCTAGGAGACGGCGCAAAAGTGAGATCGATTGAGAGTTTAGTCACGTAGTCCGTTTGGTGGAAGCGGTCGAATGCAGCATTTTAAATAGTTTTTAAGGCTTGTATTTACATTTAAAGCTTTAGACTTTCCATTACTTTTTTGCTGCTAAGCAAGACAAAAAGATTGCCAATGAGGTGAGAGTTTGACTCATTCCAAGAATTGACTTTGGGGTAAGAAAATGTTGCTTGTCAAGCAAACAGTAAAACAAACTTATTTTCTACTAAAAAGATTTTACATCTCATTGGAAGACTAAAATACTTTTTAAGACAGACCTTTTGCAGTGTACATGCCACGTGTGTTTGCAGGGATTTATGCCCACTCAGTTGGGCAGCCTGTAGCCTAGTGGTTAACGTACATGACTGGGGCAGCCTGTAGCGTAGTGGTTAAGGTACATGACTGGGGCAGCCTGTAGCGTAGTGGTTAAGGTACATGACTGGGGCAGCCTGTAGCGTAGTGGTTAAGGTACATGACTGGAGCAGCCTGTAGCGTAGTGGTTAAGGTACATGACTGGGGCAGCCTGTAGTGTAGTGGTTAAGGTACATGACTGGGACCCGCAAGGTTGGTGGTTCGATCCCTGGTGTAGCCACAATGAGATCCGCAGAGCCGTTGGGCCCTTGAGCAAGGCCCTTAACCCTGCATTGCTCCAGGGGAGGATAGTCTCCTGCTTAGTCTAATCAACTGTACGTTACTCTGGATAAGAGCGTCTGCCAAATGCCAATAATGTAATGACTCAACTGGTGCCCTGTAAAATCATCACTGGATAAAACACAAAATCTCACTTATTTCCAAATTCCGCATTTTTCCAAATGTTGCATAGACTGAGATCGGAGAACTGGGACAAAGTAAAGAAGCCCTGTAATTCTCGAGCATCCATAAATAAGCCAGGATTGTCAGGATTTCTTGATTTTGCAACTGCAGTTGGCCAAATTTGCATCTTTGTATAGCTGACGTTTTTTAGGGGGTGTCCTGTTCAAACAGCCCTGAATGGCATATTATAATTTCCATAAATCATATGGATATGCTGCAGCTCTCATGTTCTGTAGACATAAGCCTTGTCATTCTCCAGGTGCTGTGAAGCCCCAGGTCCTTTTGCTGTGGACCACGATGAAGGCACATTCCATTCCATTCTATTCAATTTTTATTTATACAGCCTTTTTCACAGTAGACTGTCACAAAAACACTTTACATAGTAAACAGAAGGGAATAAAAATGGGAAACGCCATTCCTAAGCCCCCAAATAGCATATGAGGTAAACGACTGATGGAGACTAATTGTGTGATTTTTATTTTTCAGTTTTTTATTAATGAACCATTAATAAGCACATCTTTGATTAATGGACTGTTAATGAGCACATTTTTGGGTGTGTGTTCTTACTCTTTTCCTGTCAGGAGTGTGATTGAAGCCAGCAAACTCATCTCTCTGTGTTTTTTTAAGTATCAGTTCACATAACCTTTAAGACATATGACTGACACTTTTGCTATTTTGCAAAAAAAAAAAAACCCCAACAAAAATACATGCACTCCAGCACATTGGAATTTAAACAACATAACGAATATGAGGTTAAAAGGCAGACTGTCACCATTTGAGGGTATTTACATCCAGGAATTCGCTAGAGGGGGGAAACTTATTGTACTTACTGTCGTCCCAATAAAGGCAGAACGTGCAAAGTAGCTCGCTGGCTTGCTTTCAAGCTAGCTGTCAGGAGCACTGATTTGCTTACTTACATGTTTTGAGTATTGGATATTGAAGTAGACATATTGAGAATGAGGTTGCCGGTTTGATCCCCCACCCTGGGTGTGTCGAAGTGTTCCTGAGCAAGTCACCCAACCCCCAATTGCTCCCGACGAGCTGGTTGGTGGCTTGCATGGCAGCTTTCCTTCGTTTGTGTGTGTGTGGTGTGTGTGTGTGTGTGTGTGTGTGTGTGTGTGTGTGTGTGTGTGTGTGTGTGTGTGTGTGTGATTGGGTGAATGAGAAGCATCACTTGTAAAGTGCTTTGGATAAAAGCGCTATATAAATCTAGTCATTTTGCAGTACTAAACCAGGGCTGGGCAACTCCAGTCGGTGTGTGTGCAGGATTTTTCTGCCACCAGTTACCCTGACTCAATTAGCTAATTAGCCGTACGCACCGTGACCGATTCACTCATACTCAGTGAGTTAGACCACAGTGTAATGCTCCCAGACAAGAACATTCATCAGGTGCTGTCGATATCACAGAATGTGGCTGAAAATGACAGATTATGTAAACGATTGGGCTAATTAAAGCACTAAGAGCAGAAGTTGGTGTCAAATCCAGAAACTGATACAGTCCGCCTTCTCCATCCCTGGTCAAAACAGGGGACACCGTTCTTCATCGTCCTTCATCTTCATTTCCCTCCCTTTGGCGATGCCTTTAATGTTTCATTTTCATTTAGCCATTCATGGAGCATAATAAAAACTTAATATAGCGTATTCACGACATACCATTTAAAAAAATCTGTCATACTATCTTGACATTTGACGCCTTTTAGCCAAAAATAACACAACGAAAGGAAAGAATCCTGAATCAACGCCTCCAGCGGCTCCTGTTCATGGCAATGACAGGGCATTCATCAGTCAATTTGCGCCTCGGAGTGAATAATTAACATGCTTTAATAGCCCCCAGAAACCAGTGTAGGTGACTAATCTCAAGCTTGTGCTTAGTAGGCAAAATAGGAAGTCTACAGTCAATCTAATTTCATGACAAGCCAAAAAAAAACCACCTACATACAAATGAACAAGCATGCAGGTTGCAGCCTGTAGCCTAGTGGCTTACTGTGACGTGGAAGGTTAGTGGTTCAAGCCATGGTGCTTGTATTTACCATGGTGTTGCCATGGTAAGATCCGCACAGCTGTTGGGCACTTGAGTGATGCCCTGTCAGCTAAATAACTAATGTAATGTGATGGATGTGAGCTGATCAGTCAAGCAGGCCAGGTGTGGCTGGTGGAAACAGAGCAGCAACCAGCTCTGTCAAATCAGCATAACCAAGTCTGCAGTGTTGAAATAGTTTGAGTATCTCTGCTATACTGACTGGAATATGAGACCACACAATCTCCTACTCAGAAAGGTGTGGGTGCAAACCTTTGTTCCAACCAAGCTATTACACCGATTAGTAGAATCGGGGTTGTGTAACTGCTCTGCTCTAGGGCAAGGAATGGGCTCTATGGTCTGGTATCTGTTAACATTACATTAATGGCATTTTGCAGAGAGCGACGTATAGTTGAATAGACTAAGCAGGACACAGTCCTCCCCTGGAGCAATGCAGGGTTAAGGGCCTTGCTCAAGGGCTCAACGGCTGTGCGGATCTTACTGTGGCTACACCGGGGAATGAACCACCGACCTTGCCGGTCCCAGTCATGTACCTTAAACACTACGCTATAGGCCTAGATGAGATCTATTGTCTGGTATCTGTTAAGCCTCTGTTCTAGTGCATGGATGTGCTCTGTGGTCTGGTAGCTGTTATGGCTGTTCTAGTGCACGGAATGGGCTCTATGGTCCGGCAGCAATCAGTGCATTGTTCTAGTTCAAATGCACCTTTTTTGTTGGTGTTGTTGTTGGTGCATACCACATTTGTAAAAGTACTCATGGGCAATTACCAGCAAGACGTTAAGAATCAGGACAATGGAAGAAGCGAACACAATATTTTTATTCTTTTTTGTAAGCGTAACATGATTTTCCAGTTTAACAATACAGAGGATTAAATACATTCAAATATTATTTTGCAGTGCGTTCTTTGATCCGTAAAAATCTTACACTTTTAATCGCTCACACACACACACACACACACACACACACACACACACACACACATATTTCTCAGAGAGATTCAAACATAGACCACATAAGCTGACGCTGCATATCCTGGACTGAGTTCAGTTTTGTACAGACAATTTCCATTTGAAATTGAATTTAGTCTCGCGTTAGACTTGCATGGGGCCGTGAAACAGATCCAGACACACGCACAGCAAGCCGTGTTTCTAACATGGAGAATTCTGTGCTCAGAGGCGCTCATTTCTAATCACACACAAAATTAAAACTTTACCGTGCCGGGTCATTTTCAAGTGACCACTGCATAATTCTGACACACAGTGCCTGTACAGAGGAGATATACGAATAAAATCATGTATAAGACTCGCGGGAGTCATCCAGACTCCCTCACACTGGCCTCACGCAGTATGTGAAGAGGCTTGTGCTAGCACAACACTTTAGTCTCAAACCCAATGCCATGGAGGGCCGTGTGTACAGAATGCAGGTTTTTCACTCCAACCAATTAATGCTGCCTTAATTTATTCCAATTACTCATTCAGGCGGATGCCTTTAACGCATTAAAGCAGAACAGAATACATGCAAGAGTTATTTAGACAACATGAACAACACATTTCACTTTATATACATTCGACTACATTATGTGAAAACCTACAGCCCTAATTCAGCAAGTAATTAAACGAATTATATAAATAGATCTGTGGCTGGAATAAAAACCGACACACACACGGGCCTCCATGGCACTGAGAGACCAGCACACACACAGAACTCCATGGCACTGAGAGACCAGCACACACACAGAACTCCATGGCACTGAGAGACCAGCACACACACAGCCCTCCATGGCACTGAGAGGCCAGCACACACACAGCCCTCCATGACACGGAGAGACCAGCTATTTTAATGACAAAACAAAAATGTTTATAAGAAACCATGTCAACAGCGTATGGCTACCTTAACCCTTTCAGTCCCAAGCCCAATATGAAGAGGGATTCGTTGGGTGGAGCCAAGGGGGTTGGGCTTTGGTTGAAAATGCTGAAAGTTCAGGAATTAGTAGGATTTTAATCGTGGCTTGAAACGATAGTACAGCAATAATTTTGATTGGTTTAGAAAGTATAAGGTTGACAGTGCCATGTAATTTGGGACTGAAAGAATTAAAGGTAATATCTGAAATGGGTCTGAGATTTGTTTAGCATTGCTGGGATAGGCCACAAAACAGACTAAATTGATAAAATAAAATAAATAAAAATGCGAACCAGTAATACAGGTTTCACGTCTGGTGTAATATATTGTGAAGATTTTTCTTAGCCAACAGGGATTGTGTCAGAACAAGATACAACAATATAGCTCTTATATGCAAAGCACAGCTCGCAATTGCGACTTTTGGCTCGCCGTCTTCGGGGACATATCGTATGTACGAAATGCCATTCTTTCGACACCTCCATGAAACATTCCCTAAAGACACTGAAACTAGTTCCTCTCGTCTGGTTTGCTATTGGGTAATTGGCTGATCATTCTACGAGCTTCTTCTAGGAATTACGCGTACACAGTTCTCACGATAACAGTTATTAGCAAACGCAACCCAAAGGTGGAGTCTGTAAGAAAAACATTTGGACAGAGCCCATCCTTTTGAAATGGTCGTTTGCCCAACCCCTCCTTCTACATATAGTTAATTTTTAGATTTTCACAAATCAATTTATTTCACAAAATCCATGACCCTCAGGATAAAATCGCAGCCTTAAATTACATGACATGCTTGGAGAGGCAATGGAACTTACTGTACACTGCCACCAAATTAAATGTAAAAAACAAACAAACAAAAAAACACCATCACCTTCACAAAAACGCTATAAACAAGGCAAGGATATGGCAAATGGAAGTCCAACCGATCCTTTTTTACACCCTAGCTATTATTCTTTTTGTTTTTGGTGTTTTGGTCATGAAACACCAAACGATGAAGGGTACATACAAAAAGATACAATATGCATCAACAATCCACTGTTGCGGAACTTGTCAAAACAAGCCTGTTTTAGACCAAAAATGTTACAGCCAAATAAGCAAAACATTCACATGGCAGGTGCTAACATCTGTACATTACTACGTGCAAATACATGGGCAATATTAGCTTTATTAACGACAATTATAAGTGCCCGAGCGTGCACTGACCGTGCATTGATACTAGCAAGATAAAGAGATACTCTGCACAATCAGTGACGGTATACTTTACCTGTACTTTTAATTTCTGATGTTAAAGTGCTTGTATAAATTCCAACAAAAGCTTGGTGAACTCTGAGCCGAAAAGGGAACCGTAAACGTTGTTAATTTACGACATTGGACCGACAAAGGCAATGGCCCGTTCGCTTTTGAGCCCGCCATGATTCAGCACCGACGGCGTTGACTTCTGTAACGTGCCTTACGAACCTCTTGACGTGGAGGACAATTATCGGGGGTAGCCTATTCTGATTTCCACGTCAGATTAATCGCGTATGCAGGTCTGTCGAGTCAGCGTCTCAAGTGAATTAAAACCAGTCTTTGAAGCCTATATGTAGCCTATGCCGGAAAAACACACAGCGAGTCTAAACCGAACACTCTGTACCGTATACCCAGAAATAACACCGGCAGAATCTAAGGGCAGAGGATAATTGCGCCCGCACTGCCCACTCTGTGTAAAATGTATACAAAGACACACGCACGTCGCACCTTTGTAAAACCTTCGAACGGGCTGAGCAGGAGACTAGCTCTTTGTGAATGGGGAACGCCGGCATCTGTTCGCTCCTGTCACGCATATTTCAGCGCTGAGTGTCACAAACATCGGTGTCAAGATTGCGGTGGATCTCCAATGGCAAAATACAGGTCGGCATGCCCAAGCAAGAGTTAGGCTGCTCACAAATAGCTGTGCCAGTGTTCTGTGCCACTGCACTTGCTTAAAAACAAATGCGAAAGCATCAGCCCAACACGTTCACCGATACATTCCTTCACAGACTAAACGGAAAAGAGAGTCACAACATGACTACACGAATCCTGAGAAAAAATTGGTCCACTCATGACCCAGCGATTAAAAATGCCCAGAGGGCTTTTCATTTGAAATCTAATTAAATATTATATATAGAAGATAATAAATTTAACATCAACTGCTGTGGGAAGGTCCAAAAATCTGACGCATTTGCATTGTGAAAAAAGAAATGGAATGCAATGGAAGCCTATTGCTCTACATAAATCAAGGGAGCACTATTTGGAAATGCAAAGACTTCCCTGTGCTTGTATTTAAAAAGAAAACAAGAGTAATTCGTGAACACTAATCTCCAGATCCATTTGATCCGGGACATTTGGGAACAGTACACACCTAGCAACAGGAGTAACAACAGCCATAACAAGATCCATTTACATCACACGTTACATGTTATTTTGCTGCCACTTTTATCCAACATACAGTTAATTAGCCTAAGCGGGAGCCAATTCTGCCTGGAGCAATGTGAGGTTAAGGGCCTTGCTCAAGGGCCCAACACACTACAGGATCAAACAATCATTCTTTTAATTTTTTTTAAAATTTTTATTATTTTTAATAAGAATGGCAAGCAAGGCATATGAAAGCAAACGGCTTTCTCCGGAGGTCGCAAAAGGCCCAACCACAGTCCTGGCCTTCCCTCAGTGACAACTGCAAACAGCAGGTCGGCCAATGGGCTCAGCTCAGCCAGCCACAGACGATGTGTGCATACGTCTTCACGGGCATTTTATACTTTAATGTAATTTTTTATTAAATCTATCCGTAGCTATGTTGCTCAGCTAGCTGGTTTGCCAGTCTGTCGCTGGTAGTTCTCTCGTTCGGAAAGGCACTGCCCTCCGGGCGTCACTGAGGGAAGGAAAGATCCTCGGGCTCCCAACAGCAACCCGGAGAGTAAGAACAAGGCAAAATGGCCGCCACAGGCGAGGCAAGATGGCCGCCACAGGAGAGGCCTGGGCCAGGGTTCTGTGTCACCGCGGATGGGAGGGGAGGGGAGGGGAGGGGAGGGGAGGGGGGCTAAAAGCCCCACATCACAGCGCCCCTCCCTGCGACTTCAGCGTGAGGATTTCGGCAGCGAGGGCCTGGGGGTCCAGCACGTGGGGGAACATGCCCATGACCTTGTCCACCTGACAGGGGGGGAAGATTGCCTGGAGCTTCTTTCGGACCTCCTCCCGTTCGGCCTGGAAGGGGGCCTGGGGAGGGGCCGGGGGGGCCGGGGCCCAGTGGCGCTGGTCCCCCCCGTAAACTCCCATCATGCCTTGCTCTGCGGGCATCCTGTGGTGGTTCGGGAGGCTGTTGGCCGAACGGGTCTGTTGTGGGATGGGCTGGAACGGGTCAGACCAGTACTTCTGGGGTCCCGCATGGATTTGGGGAAAGCTGGCGGGGAGGCTGTAGGGGGGTGGGTACAGGGAGCCCCTGTACCCGGGGGGGTAGCAAGGCTGGCAGGGGGCGGGGCCTTGGCCGTAGTGCTGAGCACAAGTGGGCGGGGGCAAGTGAGGGCAACAGTTGCAAGCCTGGCGGCCATTTTGTCTGTCTGGGAGGTGGCGGCCATTTTGTCCGTCTGGGACGTGGCGGCCATTTTGTCCGTCTGGTGGGTGGTGCTGGGCATAGCGCTGAGGAGACCTGCAGGAGGAGCAGGAGGAGGAAGAGGAGGAGAAGGATGAAGAGCAGGGGCCGGTGTGGGGGTCTCCGTAACCCCTGGAGACCTCGGAGTACTGACTGTCGTAAGAACCCAGGCCGGAATCCAGACGCTCCTGGGAGGAGGTATTGAGGTAGGCGGAGTCAGAGTGGGGATTGGCTGCCGTGCCCTTCTTGGAGGCGGGCCTGCGGGCGTGATGGGGGCGGGGGAGCAGCACGTTCTCGCTGACGTGGTGGGGACCCTTCAGCGACGCACGCTGCTCCAGACTCAGCCTGTGCTCCAGCTCCTGGCCCAGGGAGAGGGGGGTCGGGCCGGGGTCGGCGGGGCCCGGCTTTTTGGCCGATGAGGAGGAGGCCCTCCGGTCGTCCTTCAGGGAGGAGAGCTTGGCGTTGGCTCGGAGCTCGTCAGCCAGGGAGCGATGCGACTGGTGGGCGCGGTCCTGGTGGTGGAACTTGCACTTGATCCCGTACGTGCACTTCTTCCCTGGAAGAGAAGAGCACAGCGCGCCGTTACGTCCCCAGGACTCTCTGCTGTCCCCTGGGGGACTGAGTCTGGTGTGCCGGGTGGTTTTAACTTTGATCGCAGGATTGGAGGCACCTGCGGGGAACCCTATATGAAGACTTCTGAGGCAGGAACTCAAGAGAACAGCTACCATCAGGGTTCCATGGTGCCCGTGTTGTTTGTTTTTGTTAATAAATTCATCTATTTTTAAAAAACGTTTAACGTTTTGGGACTGGCAAAGGGGGCTGGTCGTAACATATTGGGGGCTCGTCTGGGACGGTTACCATAGGGACAGGGCTGGCGTTTCGGTTCTGGCACCAGCGGCTTCTTCCGGAGGAAGTTCTCCAGGCTGGGACCGTGCCGGCCCAACGGGTCGTCAGGAGGCATGAACCTGGGAGAGAGAGAGAGAGAGAGAGGGAGAGAGAGAGGGAGAGGGAGAGGGAGAGGGAGAGGGAGAGGGGGAGAGAGAGGGAGAGGGGAAGATTAATTATCTGTTTGCACATGTACTTCCTCCCAATAAAGCTTTAATGGAGAAAGAGGGAGAGAGATCACTATTTACAAATACTGTATACTTCCTGCCAATAAAATGTTTTAATGGAGAGAGAGTGAGAGAGTGAGAGAGTGAGAGAGAGTGAGAGAGGGACAGAGAGAGGAGAGATTGCTCTTCTGTTTGCACGTTTAGCATGTGGCTCACTTGTCGCTGACAAAGGTAACAGAGAGAGAAAGAGAGGAAGGGAGAATGAGGGGAGAGGGAGAGTGAGGGGGAGAAAGAGAGAGAAAGAGGGAGAGAGAAAGAGAGAGGGAGAGAGGGAGAAAGAAAGAGAGGGAGAGAGAGCAAGAGACAGAGAGAGAGAAAGAGAGAGCAAGAGACAGACAGAGAGAGAAAGAGAGGGAGATAGAAAGAGAGAGAGAGGGAGAGAGGGAGAAAGAAAGAGAGGGAGAGAGGGAGAGAGAGAGCAAGAGACAGAGAGAGACAGAGAGGGAGAGAGAAAGAGAGAGAGAGGGAGAGAGGGAGAAAGAAAGAGAGGGAGAGGGAGAGAGCAAAGACAGACAGAGACAGAGAGAAAGAGAGGGAGAGAGAGAAAGAAAGAGGGAGGGAGAGAGAGAGAGGGAGAGAAAGAAAAAGAGTGAGAGAGGGAGAGAGAGAGAAACAGGGAGAGGGAGGGAGAGAGAAAGAGAGAGAGAGACAAAGAGGGAGAGGGAGGGAGAGAGGGAGAGAGAGAGAAAGAGGGAGAGGGAGGGAGAGAGGGGGAGAGAGAGAAAGAGGGAGAGTGAGGGAGAGAGAGAAAGAGGGAGAGTGAGGGAGAGAGAGAAAAAGAGTGAGAGAGGGGGAGAGAGAGAGAGAAACAGAGGGAGAGAGAGGGAGAGAGAGAAAGAGAGAAAGAGAGAAAGAGAGGGAGAGAGAGGGAAAGAGAGAGGGAGAGGGAGGGAGAGAGGGAGAGCTCACTTGTCGTTGACGAAGGAGTACATGAGCAGCTGCTCCTCCACGCAGCGCTTCCACTCCGGCCTCTCGCTCTGCAGGTCCCGGTACGTGTCGTTGGACACGATCACGCCGCCCGACTCGTACGCCAGCTTGACGATGAAGCGGTCGTCGTAGCAGACCACCCTCTTGCCCCCGACGCGCCGGGAGGGCGTGAACACCATGATCTTCTTCTTCTCCAGAGTCCGCAGGACGTGCTGATCTGCAGGGGACAGCAAGACCGCGGTCACGCTCCGGGGAGCACCAGAGAGAGCCCTCTCGACTAAATCACCTCTTAACCTTAGGAAGACTAAAGGGATATTCTTCAAGAGAAAGCAAGCAAGTACACTCTTCTGGGCCCGGTTCCACAAAGCAGGATTACTGATTTAGCTGATTAACTGCACTGGGTAAAACCCACAAAGCAGGATTACCGAGTTAGCTGGATAACTGCACTGAGTAAAACCCACAAAACAGGATTACTGAGTTAGCTGGATAACTGCACTGGGTAAAACCCACAAAACAGGATTACTGAGTTAGCTGGATAACTGCACTGGGTAAAACCCACAAAGCAGGATTACTGCACTGAGTAAAACCCACAAAGCAGGATTACCGAGTTAGCTGGATAACTGCACTGAGTAAAACCCACAAAACAGGATTACTGAGTTAGCTGGATAACTGCACTGAGTAAAACCCACAAAGTAGGATTACTGAGTTAGCTGGATAACACACACTGATGCGGGCACACACTGACACGTGCGTACACACACCCACACACAGAGAGATGCATGCACACACACACACACACACACACAGACGCGTATGCACACACACAGACACACACACACACACAGACGCGTATGCACACACACACATACAGAGATGCATGCACAGACACACACACAGACAGACACGCTCCTGCTGATACAGATTACCTCAGACTCACACCTGGGAGTGTGAATAACAGCTTCAGGTCTTTTTGGAAACATCGCTTCTAACACTGCGGGGAGGTTCAATGATCTCCCATTCTTCACAGCAAATTGGCTCTGTCAGCTGGGGTGAGGATTCCTCAGTCTGGTCCCAGATGCGCTACGGGACGCAGGTCAGAACTCGACTTTGACTGGGCCCTTCAAGGACACTCGCTTAGTTCTTTCACTCTTTAAAACAAGGCGAGCGGTCTGCCCTCCTCCTCTGTGTTTCCCCCCCCACTTAAAGACAAAGCTGAAATCTAAAATGAAATTCCCACAAATTAGTCAACTCTTCATAGCCATACGAACACGCATTTTCACACCAACGCGTTTTTTCCCCCATCCAGGAGATTTGATGAGGTTTTACGTCATCGTGTCGCAGCCGTGCGTAGATCAAACGTCGTCTGTGAATTTCCCCTTCCCCTCCCATCAGTCTCCTTCTCACACAGAGGCGCGCATCCTGATTTGAGGCCCCCCCCCCTCCTCATTTTAGGAGTCAGTTCTACTCGTGTATACGGCATATCGCAGATGCTAGCGCTGCTCGAACCTCCGTTTCACCTTCTTTAATTCAGACGGAGGGAAAGGGTCAGACAGAGTCGGGACAGGAAGGGCCACGGCAGGAATCAAAACCCCGACTTCGTCTGCGGGGTCAAGGGTCACCGCTCAGATAACCAATCCCGTTGCTTCATAGAGGAGTGACATCACCGACTGTGGAGCACATTCCCATCACCGCATACTGGACATACAGTGTTGCCTGGGCAACGCATCAAGTCAGGCCAAGTCAGTTCACCGTCAGCCCGTCCACAGACAATGCCCAGTATGTATAGTATATAGGCTATATATCACTGCCAAACCAGCAGTTACGCTGACCACCTGCTGGTCAATACTGTAAACTTAATCTTCCTTTTATCCTCGCATTTTATCATCATTTTATGAAACTTCAAAACTGTTTTTAAATTTAACTCCTGCTCATTATTAACGGATTAATGTCCAGGCCTCGACCTTGTTAAGTATAATGACACAGACACAATAGCTCAAACAAAAAAACCAAAACAAAACACATTAAATACGCTGATCATTTTACAAAAAGGTAAAAAAAATGACAATAAAAACAGGCTTCAACAGGGAAACGACTCCACTCACATTCTTCTCTTAAGCCACATCGGCAGCGCCTGACTGTAGAAAACGTGGAAAACACCTAATTATGCAAATCACCACCCCCCATTCCCCTCCGCCAGCTCGCAGGTGAGTCAGGTAAACGAGACAAAGTTCAGAGATATAAAGCGAGAGAGAGCGAGAGAGCACGCTCCGGTTTCCTTTCTGAGAAAAACTTCCTGCTGGGGTTTTCCCCGGCGAAACGCTTCCTGGTTCTCCGATTGAATCCGACCTTTCCCCGCACGCCGCCCTCCCTGTCAACACTGCCCCTCCAGCGTCCTCTACCAAGAGGACGACGAAACAGGACCTGCTGGCCCAACGTGGAAATTCTCACACAGGAGCGAAACTCCTGAAGTGTAACAGGAAGTGAAAGCTTAAACAAGGTCAAGGGAAACGGCAGGCACGATGACCTGCACACAGAGCAAGCACAGTACCACAGAACAAGAACACAGCACGATCACCTGTACACAGCGCAAACGCAATACCACAGGGCAAGAACACAGCACTAAACCTGCACACAGCGCAAGCACAATACCACAGAACAAGAACACAGCACTAAACCTGCACACAGCGCAAGCACAATACCACAGAACAAGAACACAGCACTAAACCTGCACACAGCGCAAGCACAATACCACAGAACAAGAACACAGCACTAAACCTGCACACAGCGCAAGCACAATACCACATAACAAGAACACAGCACTAAACCTGCACACAGCGCAAGCACAATACCACAGAACAAGATCACAGCACGATCACCTGTACACAGCGCAAACGCAATACCACAGGGCAAGATCACAGAACTAAACCTGCATGCAGAGCATGCAGGTATGAAGCCTGGATGTCCTCCCACCACAGGTATGAAGCCTCTCACACACACTCTCTCTCTCACACACACACACACACACACACACACACAGAGACACTCTCTCACACACACACACACACTCTCTCTCTCTCTCTCTCTCACACACACACACACACACACACACACACACAGACACACACACACACAGACACTCTCTCTCTCTTACACACACTCTCTCTCACACACACACACACAGACACTCTCTCTCTCTCTCACACACACACACACACAGACACAGACACTCTCACACACACACACACACACACACACACAGACACACACACACACTCTCTCTCACACACACTCTCATACATCCAAACACTCACGCACATGCTCACACATACAGACTCTCATACACACACACACACACACACACACTCACCTGTGATAGGTACGTCAGGTCTGGGCTGTTCCTTCCTCCAGGAGGGCACAAACACTGTGATGTCTGTGTGACCTCTGTCCAGGAAGTACTTCACCGCCAGCTGGATTCCCTGGCAGGAGAAGACTTCCTTGTTGCCGTGGCTACAGACAGACAAGGAAAATGGACAAATCACCATTATAATAAAGAAATACTTGTGTTTCACATAAACAGGTGCAGCCTGTAGCCTAGTGTCTAACGTACGTGACTGGGACCTGGAAGGTTGTTGGTTCAAGCCCCGGGGTAGCCACAATAAGATCCGCACAGCTATTGGGTCCTTGAGCAAGGCCCTTAACCCCACATTGCTCCAGGGAGGATTGTCCCCTGCTTAGTCTAAGCAACTGTATGTCGCCTTGGATAAAAGTGTCAGTTAAATAACAAGTTATACATATTATTATCATCATCAGATCATTATGCGATTAAATTGGAAATTGGCAGGAAATAATGTATGCACAAACACTAAAGCAGATGGAAAATATCAGTTTTTATTATCCATTCATTCTTCACCAGCAGAGAGCATGAACGTTTTTTAGCGTTTCTGAAAAAAAAAAAAAAAAAAAAGATTTTTATGGACGTACTGAAACTCAACAAATAATAATTATTGTTGTTGATATAAACATTCCAGACATGCCTGTCGATCAACCCAGGCACATGTACCAATGTAACCCCATCAACACGTGCTCTTTCTGCGTCCTGGAGCGGTACACTAAGGCAGGGACAACACGTTGACCAGTGGTCCGTAGGGACAAACAAGAACCACTCAGCCACCCCACCCCACCCGTCCCCAATTCACCCTCCCCCATCCGCTCTGCCTCTCGCTCTCACTGGCTGCCATCTGATACCTGGTGTCTGGTATCTGCTCGACTGATCAGTAAATCATAGAAACGCACACAAATGGCAGAGCCTTGAGTCAGCAAAATAATCAAAAGCAGAGACTGAACCCTTTTGTGCTCGCTTCCGAAAAAGCCACAGGGCTGCGTGAGTGCCAGTTTCTGATTTTGTGTGGCTGAAAGTAAAACCACACACACACACAGCCAGCTCCTCGCTCTCAACGCGCAAACTCAAGTCTCCTTTCCGTTGAAGACCAGCACATCTGAGACCAACCGGTTACGGTGTTAACACCACGGTTTCTCAGGTCGGAATTGCCGGTTTTTAAGGCCAAAACTAAACAAAATCCAGCAGAACCACACAGCTCTTGGATACCAGCGCCGAACCACACACCATTTCAGTCCCGCGTTCAGCAATAGCACGGCAGAGTGTCTAGCTAACTCGCGTGGCCAGTTATAGATCATCACGTTTTTATCCCGCTTATTCTTCAATCAAGCATTATGTAAAAGTGCGAACATCATCGCCGTCGTTTTCAAATTGGTTCGGGTAGTCGGAACGCTGATCTTGTTTGTTCAGTTCAGACAAAAATTGGCAGAAAATACACGTCTACACCAACCACACGTGAAAATATCCGCTTTATGGTCCATTCATACCAAACCAGAAGAGAGCCCGGCCACCACGCATTATATATATATATATATAGTTTTTTTTTCTTCTTTAAATAAAAACCCCCCAACAACACATGAATGGACGCACTGAAACTAAAAGATAGTTTTGGGGAAACGGGGGCAAAAAATATTTGCATGGAGACAAAACGCATCAGTAACAAGGGTAACAGCCTTATTTTCACAAGTTATCCGTTTACGCGGTGTTGTGTAATGTAATTGAACTTCATCAAAACGAATTATAATGCTTGTATGTCACACAGCTTCATGTAGCAAACCCCATTTACTCCACACAACTATTCTCTAAATCCAGTATTCATAAGAGTGCATGGGAGCATGAAAGGGCACTATATATAGCATCTGGACAGATATGGTGAAGAACTGGTTTTTTGACTAACTGGTTGTAGCAGAAGTCTGTGTAAATATTATGAGTACATGGAGACAGATGCTGGTCACTCCAGGAAAAAGAGCCCACACACACACACACACACACACACACACACACACACACACACGCCGGTCCGTGCACACGTGCAGGCACACAGACACGAACACATGCGCGCACAGACACAAACACGTTCCATTCTAGCCAAACATAATAACTGAACACCGCCACAACAATGAGACAGGAATGATGAGGGGGGGGGGGGG